>NW_026740716.1:0-7096 GCF_022355385.1 Mustela nigripes
CAATCCATGGAATGGGAGAAGATATTTGCAAATGACAGTACAGACAAAAGGTTGATATCCTTTCTTCTACATATAGCAGAGCACACACAGCACACACCATAGATACTCTCTGAAGTGTTAAGCCCTGGGCACTACATTACATCTTCTTCATAAGGCCATTACTTTCAAGAGCAATAGACATAAATGGATTTTCTAACACAGAGAAGGCAGCAACTTAGACAAAAAGAGAAGACAGAAAAATTCACCCAATATCAAGGAACAAGATAAGGCCACAGCCAGAGATCTAAGCAAAACAGATATAAGTAATATAGCAGATGAAGAATTTAAAGGAAAAACTAATGATACTCAAGGGCTTAAAAAAAAGAATAGAAATATTGGTGAAACCCTTACCACAGAGATAAAAGAGTTAAAAAAAGAATCAATCAGAAATGAACAGTGTAATAAATGAGATTAAAAATACACTCAATGCAATAAACAGCAGGCTGGAAGAAGCAGATGAATGAATTGGTGACTGAGGGTAAAAAAGTAATGGAAAGCAATAAAGCTGAACAAAAGAGAGAAAGAAGAATTATGCAATATGAGAATAGACTTACAGAAGTCAGGAACTCTACTAATGTAATAATATTCAGATTATATCAATCCCAAAAGAAGAGAGATAAAAGGGGGCAGGAAATATGATTGAAGAAATAATAGATTTCTTCTCTAATCTGGAACAGGAAACAGACACAGATCAAGGAGGCACAGACACCTCCCATCAGAATCTAAAAAAATCAGGCGAACACCAAGATATACTGAAATTAAATTTGCAAAATATAGTGTTAAAGTCTTACAAGCAGCAAGAAAAAATAAGTCCTAACTTTCAAGGGAAAATCCATAAAGCAAGTTGGAGAATTTTTAACAGAAACTTGGCAAGGGTGAATGGGAAAAAATCTGCAGCCAAGAAGACTCTACCAGGCAAGACCTGGGCAGAGGAAAGACCAAAATTGATGAAGACCAGAAACAATCAGAAGAAGCCTCCAATAAAGACATATCTACCACTAATGATTCTGAATGTGAATGGACTAAACAGTCAAATCAAAAAACATAGGATGTCAGAATGAGACTCATTTTAGACCTAAAGACACCTGTAGAATGAAAGTGAGGGGATTGAGAAAAATTTATCGTTCAAACGGATATCAAAAGGAGGAACTAAGATGATGGCATAGGAGGACCTTAAGCTTACCTCATGCCTTGAATACAAATAACTATTACAGTTAATAGTTATCTGAAGAGAACATAGAACATAGATAACTATCAAATCATTCTGAATACACAGGAAATCTCCCTGAGGACTGACAGAACAAACAGCACAACTAGAAGTGGATAAGAGGCCATAACAAGGAAGGTAGGAAGTGTGGAGATATGTTTTGGGGAAAAAAACAGATCATGGGTGCAATGGAGGGGAGGGAGCCTTGGTTAGAGTGAAGCATACAGAGATATGCACAAGGAAAACACTTCCCCAAACCCATTGCTAGTAAAATGAGAGAGCTGATTTTCATGAGTTTTTGCAACCAGCAGGGCTTAATCACTGGAGTTATAGAGGTGCCTGGGCTTGGCTGAGAGAGAGCCCTGAGGGCACTGCCCTGCTATTGAAGAAAAGATGGGCTAGCAACCCATAGCAAACAGCACAATCTGAGGTTCGAGTCAGGTGCATGGGAGGAGACTGTTCACTCTTCTTGAATACATCTGTGAGAAGTAACATTTCCTCTCAGGATAAAAAATAGCAGGCAGGTGCCATTTCCCTCCCTGCCCCCCTTGGCATAGGTGCAGAGACACCTACCCAGAGCAGCTAAATTGCATACTGGCTGTTTAGCTTGCTTTACTACAAATCCTATGGCTCTGTGCTCTAGTGCAACTTCCCTTCTCTGTCAAAAATGCATCACTCCCAGTGTGACAAGACCCTCCCCCAGAAGACCAGTGAATATACCCACCACACCAAGACCCTAAAGTTTAGAGTTCAAAAAGTCAGCAAGCTTGGCTGAGATAGAGCTTAAAATGCACTGCATTGCTCCAGGCAGGCAAGTAAACTGGAGACAGTGTGAAAACAGCAATTCAAAAAAATGCCTGGGATGCACAAGAGGAACTAATTCACTCTTCTGGGAGTGCTTCCTGAGAGCAGCCAGCACTGAGTCCCCTATCTCGGGACAAAGAACTGGCCAATTCCATTTCCCTCAGCTGCCCCTCAGCATAAACCAACTTCAGTAAACAGCACAGTGCAAACACTGCCTGCCTAAACTGCTTACACCAAGTTGTGACACCCTGCACTCAGTACCACTTTTCTCAGGCAAGTATGTCTATGGCCCAGAACAGCAAGCCCCTTCCCCAGATGACCAGGAGAAAGGTCTGCACATACCATGTCTACCAACCACAGAGTTCTACTAGGCTTTAGTTCTACTAGAAGTAAAATCAGGTCTCATTTAACAACTGGACTAGAGCATGCCTAGCTAAAACCTGCCACACTCTGGGTGAGGTCCAAACACTGCCCACTGAGAAAGGAAAACCTCTACAGATGACTGACCTGTGGGATAAAGCAGCCAAACAGCATCAAAAGGCATGCAGCACACTCTAGAGACACCCCGTGAAGTATCAGGCCTTAAACACTATATAAACTCTTCTTCATAATACTGAGGTTTGAAGGAGGGGATGTAGGAAGAGGGATGGATTAAATATGTAATGGGTATCAAGGAGGGCACATGTTGAGATGATGCAACTGGGCATTGTATTTAAGTGATGAATCGCAAAATTCCACTACTGAAATCAATATTACGCTGTGTGTTAGCTCACTAGAATTATTTATTTATTTATTTGTTTGTTTATTTATTATATTATGTTCAATTAGCCAACATATAGTATGTCATTAGTTTTTTATGTAGTGTTTAAAGACTCATTAGTTGCTTCTAAGACCCAGCTTATCACAACACACGCCCTCCTTAAAACCCATCACCAAGTTAACCCATCCCCCGTCCACCTCCCTCCTATAAACTTGTTTGTTTCCCAGAGTCCAGTCTCTCATGTTTAATCTATTTCTCTTATTTCTTCCCATTCAGTTTTCCCTCCCTACCCTTATAGTCCTCTGTGCTATTCCTTATGTTCCACATATGAGTGAAACCATATAATTCTCTTTTTCTGCTTGACATAGTTTACTTGACATAATCCCTTCCAGTTCCATCCATGTCAATGCAAATGGGAGATATTCATCCTGTCTGATGGTTTGGTAATATTCTATTGTATATATAAACCACATATTCTTTATCCATTAATCTGTTGAAGAACATCTCAGCTCCTTTCACAGTTTGGCTACTGTGGACACCACTGCTATGAACATTGGGGTGCAGATGCCCCTTATTTTCACATCTGTATCTTTGGGGTACATACTTCATGGTGTAATTGCTGGGTCATAGGTAACTCTGTTTTTTAACTTTTTGATGAACCCCCACACAGCTTTCCAAGGTGGCTGTACCAGCTTGCATTCCCACCAATAGTGTAAGAGGGTTCCCATTTCTCCACACCCTCACCAACATTTGCTCTTTCTTGGAGGTTGAGTGTGCAAAGTTCTTTATAGATTTTCAATGCCAGTGTTTTTTCTGTAGTGTCATTTGAAAATATCTTCTCACATTCCATGGGTTGCCTCTTAGTTTTGTTGACTGTTTCTTTTGCTGTGCAGAAGCTTTATCTTAATGAGGTCCCAATAGTTCATACTGCTTTTGTTCCCCTTGCCTTTATAGACATGTCTTGAAAGAAGTTGCTGTGGCCAATGTAGAAGAGGGTACAGCCTAAGTTCTCCTCTAGGATTTTGATGGATTCCTGTCTCACACTGAGGTCTTTCATCCATTTTGAGTTTATCTTTGTGTAGGCAAATGGTCGAGTTTCCTTCTTCTGAGTATAACTGTCCAATTTTTCCCAGCACCATTTATTTAAGAATCTGTGTTTTTTCCACTGGATATTTTTTCCTGATTAGCTGAAGATGAGTTGACCATAGAGTTGAGTGCCCAATTTTGGAGATTCTATTTTGTTCCATTGATCTAGGTGTCTGTTTCTGTGTCTATATGATGCCTTGATGATCATAGCATTGTAACATAGCATCATTATATCCCCAGCTTTCGTTTTCATTTTAAATATTACCCTGGTTATTTGGAGTCTTTTCTGGTTCCACAAAAATTTTAGGATTGTTTGTTACAGCTCTGTGAAAAATGTCAGTGCTATTTTTATAAGGATTGCATTGAAAGTGTAGATTATGCTGGACAGCATAGACATTTTATCAATGTTTATTTTTCCAAGCCATGAACATGGGATGTTTTTCCATCTCTTTGGGTTTCCCTCAATTTCTTCCATAAATGTTCTGTAGTTTCTTGAGTATAGATCCTTTACTTATTTGGTTAGGTTTATTCCTAGGTATCTAATGGGTTTTGGTGCAATTTTAAATGGAGTCAATTTCTTAACTTCTCTTTCTTCAGTTACATTGTTAATGTCTAGAAACACAACTGATTTTTGTGCATCGATTTTGTATCCTGCAATGTTGCTGAATTGCTTTTTGAGTCCTAGTACTTTGGGAATGGAGTATTGTGGGTTTTCCACATAAAATATCAAGTCATCTGTGAAAAGAGAGTTTGTCTTCTTTGCCAATTGGAATGTTTTTCATTTTGTTGTTGTTGTCTGATTGCTGAAGCTAGGATGCTTAGTACTTTGTTGAACAATGGTGGTGAGAGTTGAGCATCCGTGTCATTTTCCTGACCTTAAGGGAAATCTCTCAAGAGCTTTTCCCCATTGATAATGATATTCACTGTGGACTTTTCATAGATAGCTTTTATGATATTGAGGTATGTTTTCTTTGTCCCTGTACTTTGAAGAATCTTATTAAAGAAAGGATGTGGTATTTTGTCAAATGCTTTTTCTGCATCAGTTGAGAGGGACATATGGTTCTTGTCTCTTTTGTTAAACAGATCTTTCGTGTTAGTTGATTTGTGAATGTTGAACCACACTTGTATTCCAAGAATAAATCCCATCTGGTTGTGGTGCATAATCCTTTTATTGTACTGTTGGATCCTACTGGTTAGGACTTTGTTGAGTATTTTGGCATCCATGTTCATTAGGGATATTGGTCTGTAATTCTCCTTTTTAATGGGGACTTTGTCAGGCATGGAGATCATGGTAGTGCTGGCTTCATAGAACGAGTTTGGAAGTGTTCCTTCCATTTCTATTTTTTGAAAGAGCTTTGGTCTTTGCTGAGAGTTCCTCCCCCTAATCATTCTGTCAAGAGATGGCTGAGTGAATGAGCAGATCCAAAATATCAACTACGATCCAAGCAAGATGCACCCTAGCAAAATCTGGAGTGGTCAGAAGCCACCACTGAAAAAACAAAGCCAAAATGAAACACAAAAATAAAATTTAAAAAATGAAAAAATTTTTTAAAGGTGGTGGAGGGATAAAAGGATATAGTAGGGTGTTTCAGTTGTTCCTGGGTGTATTTTGGTCTGTGTATTAGAGGACACTATGCCCCAAAATTACAAGAAAGTTAAACTTGTATAAAAAGGTAAAACTGAATAGTGAAAAAAGTACTACAATAAAGCACAGATCTATAAAAAATTTAGTTGTGAAAAAATACAAGTTGAAAAGTGACTAGGAAATATAAGTTGATATAATAAACATCCAGTTGAAATGAGAAAAAAGGGAAAAAGAGGAAAGTATAAGAAGGAAAAAAGAAAAGAAAATTCTGTCTGAATAATAAACAAGTCATGAGGCCATACCTAGAGCTCAATATAGAATTTTTCCTAGCATTGGAATTTTACAGTCTTATAGGATCCATAGACTTGTCCTCCAGGTGTTCTTCCAGCCTGTCTTCTGGGGGAGGGGCCTGACATACTGTTTCTTAGTTAACTCTGCCTGTGTGAAGTTGCCTACTCCCCCCCAATCCCAATCCCATCAGGGGGATGGTCTCTGTGGAAACCTGTCTTTTCTGTGGCTTTTGTTTCCTGGGGGCTTTCCACTCTTCGAACAAAAATGGCCACAGCCAAACCTCTGGCCCAGAGCAGAAAATTCAGTCTGCCCTTTAATAAACACTCCAAGACAAATAGTCCCCACTTCTGCATGCACAGCCTTCCATGGTGTGTGTCCACAGCAACTCTCTCAGAGGTAGTCCCTGGGGCCCAGAAGTGTCACTGTCCTTTGTGATTCTAAAACCACATGTGTCCTTGGGCTTTTGTGCACACCCAAAGCTCCTGGATGGTGTCTGTGCGTGGCTGTAAAGCCCTTTCCAGGCTGCTACTGCTCTGCAAGTTTTTTCCCTGTCTCGAGCACAGGTTCCAGATTTTTTAAGGCTGCACAAGAGAAGAGCGATTATCGACTAGCCCAGCTCATGGTTTAAATGGTGATCTGAATGAAGAGTGCCTTTCTGGACTTGCTGACCACAATCTGCTTCCTGGCTTTGCTGCTGGGGCTGTTTACTGGTTCAGCAACATCCTTTTGCCTATTGATCCCCATATCATGAGACAACTATGCCCTACCTAGAATTCTGTCTTTTCATTTCCAGAATCCCTTACAGAGAGGAATGTCTCTCACTAGAGCACATTTCTAAGGGTTCTGATTTTGTGCTCTAGTGTTATATCACTTTTGAGAAGCCAGCTTATGGAGGCTCCCTCTCCCTTGTTTGTCTTCTGATATCTCCCCAGAGATTCATGATTCTGTATGTCTTATCTTGCAAAAAGCAATGTTTTTCTGTTTGTAAGGATCCAGATATATATTCTTACATAACAGGCAGATTTCTTGGGTGTTCAGAATGGTTTGGTAGACATCCAGCTCATTTCAGGGGACCAGTAGAAATGGGGTCTCCTCATAAAATGAGTTTGGAAGTTTTCCTTCCATTTCTATTTTTTGGAATAGTTTCAGGAGAATAGGAATTAGTTCTTCTTTAAATGTTTGGTAGAATTCCCCCGGGAAGCCGTCTGGCCCTGGGCTTTTGTTTGTTTGGAGATTTTTAATGACTGTTTCAATCTCCTTACTGGTTATGGGTCTGTTCAGGCTTTCTATTTCTTCCTGGTTCAGTTGTGGTAGTTTATATGTT
>NW_026740717.1:0-7096 GCF_022355385.1 Mustela nigripes
GGAGACAAACCATAAGTGACTCTTAATCTCACAAAACAAACTGAGGGATGCTCGGGAGAGGGGGTTTTGGAGAAGGGGGTTGGATTATGGACGTTGGGGAGGGTATGTGTTTTGGTGAGTGCTGTGAAGTGTGTAAACCTGGTGATTCACAGACCTGTACCCCTGGGGATAAAAATATATGTTTATAAAAAATAAAAAATTTTAAAAAATGTTTACTTGCAATGAGCACCACATGATGTATAGAAGTGCTGAATCACCATATTGTACATCTGAAACCAATATAGCCCTGTGTGTTTACTAACTGGAATTAAATTTAATACTTTAAATTTTAATAGTAATTAAAATAAATAAATATATGTGCAGGAGAAAAATGAGTTCACTGAATCATTCTTCTAAACATTTAAAGAAATAATTCCAATAGTGCTGAAACTTCCCACAAAATTAAAGATTAGGGCACACTTCCAGACCCATTTTATGAATCTAGCATTATTCTGATATCATTTCAAGACAAAAAATCTTTACATAAAGAAAACTGTCAGCCAATATGCCTGATAAAAATTGATGCAACATCCTCAACATTACACCTCAAACTGAATTTAAAATAGTTGTACTTGACCATGTGGGACTTTTCTTGGGATCAATGACGTCTCAAAATATAAATAAATAAATAAATAAATAAAGTTATATGCCACATTAAAAAATAAAAGGTAAAAATCACATGTTTCTTAGAGTCCACAGTCTCTCATGCTTTACTCAGCTTAATGTCCTCCAGTCAAGTCCATGTTGATACAAAAGTTGGGTATTCATCCTTTCTGATGGAAGCATAATATTCTCTTGTATATATGCACCATATCTTCTTTATCCATTGGTCTGTTGAAGGGCATCTTGACTCTCCACAGTTTGGCGACTGTGGCCATTGCTGCTATGAACATTGGGGTACAGATGTCCCTTCTTTTCACTACATCTGTATTTCTGGGGTAAATACCCAACAGTGCAATTCCAGGGTCATAGAGTAGCTCTAGGTGTGGTGCATAAACAATGAATCTTGGAACACTGAAAAATAAAATAAACTCATTGAAATGTACATTAAAAAAATAACATGTTAAGTGACTAGGAAAATGACCAATTAAGACATCTTCCACTTATATCCCCCTCAACAACAATAGGCATTCACTCATGGACAACATTGCTTGTTTGAGTGCTGTGGCATTCAGCACCATACTCCAATGACCAGAAGGATTCTTGACTTGTGCATTATGCAATAGGCATACAGATCTTGGTCCCGTCTGTGGACTCTTCAGTGGCAGTGTCCATCTCCAGCTCTTTTCACCCATGATGCAATGTCCCCTGTAGAAGACTGTATTAAGCAATCACCCACACAAGAAATCCCTTTATAGGAAACCCTACTCCTAAGGGAAAAGTTCCAGGACATCGTCAGAACAAAATAATACAAGTGTGGAACTTTAGAGAGAGTGAAGGGAAGAGTTGATTTTACCAGTATCATCCTTTTCTAAGAGGCAGAGCTCAGGCCAAGATAGAAATTCTTATTCTGCAATTTATCCCATAAGGGAAAATGGAAGCCCTTAAGTCAGTGCCTGGCTTCTGCAGCTGTGCAGGACGTGGCCAAATAGGCCCATTCTTCTTTCACAACATCCAGAGTATGGAATAACAATTTATAGGACTTGTGCATGGGAAGAGGCTGTTAGAATGGCAGCTAGGACACTTTAATGGCAAAAGGGACATCAGTTCTACTAAATGCATCACAGACACTTTTAAGAAGTTAGCTCATAAGCCTCTGGGGAGACCCAAACTCTGGATCATCCCAATTGTCCCCAAGGTACCCTTAGTGCTTCAAGCTCCTCACCCACATCCCTGTCTTTTAACCTACCTACTCATGTTTCCAACAGCGGTAAAACACGCTTTGGCAGTTAGGTACTGAGCACAGCAGAACACTGCAATGGATTTTCAGGCATGAGAAACCACAAGATTGACTTTAGCTTCACCATTGTTAAAACAAAACGGAGTCTTGTTAGTACACAGCCTGGTGCAATGCATGATTGCGTGAAGGCATACAAATTTAAGAATTCTTCCACAAGAGGGAGCAAGACGCATAGAGTAGCCACATCCATAGAAAGTCTAGGAAACATTTAGAACCCTTAGCAAGATATGGTAAAAGGCATTGTAGGTGTTGTATCAACATGGACAGGATTAAGGGAGATTATGCTGAGTGAAATAAGTCAATCAGAGGAAGTCAGTTATCATACATTTCACTTACTTGTGGAGCATAAGGAATAACATAGAGGACATTAGGAAAAGGAAAGGAAAAGTGCATTGGAGGAAATCGGAGGGGAAGCTGAACCATGAGAGACTGTGGACTCTGAGAAATAAACAGTGTTTTGGAAGGGAGTGGGGTGGGGGAATGTATGAGCCTGGTGGTGGGTAGTAAGGAGGGCAGCTATTGCATGTAGCACTGGGTGTGGTGCATAAACAATGAATCTTGGAATACTGAAAAAATGAAATAAAATTTAAAAATAAATAAAATAAATTCAAAAATAAAAAGAGTAAAGTCTAAAATTGCTACCATAAAAAAAAAAAAAAAGAAAGACATTATGGGGATGCCTGGGTGGCTCAGAAAGCTCCAGGACCCACCTCATCCTTTGTAATCTTTCAAGAGCCCCCTAATCACGGAGAACTCCAAGGTTACCCAGCACACACCCACTTCAACTTTAGCTTTGCTGCCAAGGGTTCCATCTGCCCTGGCTTGATGGAGATCCTGGCTTGCAACCACTTCAGCTTTACCAGATGCCACAGCATCTTCTACCCCGAGAAACTTGGGAAAACCCTGGCTCATGCCTACTTCATTTCTGGCAGTCACACCACTGTGGCCACAGAACATTGCCTGGGACCCTCAGTCTATGAATGCCAAAGCTCCAGCCAGCCAGCCAAAGTCACAAAGCACACGCAGTCTACGTAGGGGAAAACCATAAACAAGATCATTCCTATTAGGTTAGTGGTAGCTATTACTAGTAGCTATTATAGCTAATCAGAGTGAAAAAAAAAAAAAAAGACAAGATACAGAAAGTGGAACAGAATTAGGAGACAGAGGAATATGCTCCCCCAAAAAAGAACTAGACAAAACCTCAGAAAAAGTATTAAATAAATCATGGATAAGCAATATGTCTGACAACGAGTTCAAACTAATGGCCAAATGGTCACGAGAATGTTCAGCACACTGGAGAAAAGAACGGATGAATTCAGTGAGAACATCAACAAAGAGATGGAAAATATTTTTTTAAAACAGTGGAGAATAATACAATACCTGAAATGAAAAATACACTAGAGGGAATCAAGAGTAGATTAGGGGATCCAGAAGAATCAATCAACAATCTGGAAGAAAGTGTGATGAAAATCATCCCAGCTAAATGACAAAATTATAAAATAACTAAAAAGAAGTAGCAATAGTAGTAGTAGTAGTAGTAGTAGTAGTAGTAGTAGTAGTAATAGGGGAAGTAGTAGTAGGGGAAGTAGTAGTACAGGAAGAATTTTGGTTAAGGGATCTCTTAACATCATACAAACATTCATACTATAACGGTCCCAGAAAGAGAAGGAGTGGCAGAAAACTTATTTGAAGAAATAACAGCTGAAACTTCCTTAGTCTGGAGAAAGTAGCAGATAAGGATAAAGGAAGCAAATTTATCAATGTGATACAACACATTTATGTGATGAAGGATAAAAATTATGTCATCTCAAAAGACACAGAAAAAACACTGGGCAAAATTCAATTATCCATTCATGATTAAAAAAAAAAAAAACAACTTTCAACAAAGTGAGTTTAGAGGAAATATACCTCAACATAATAAAGGTCACATATGGTAAAAAAGGGAGCTAACATTCAATTGTGAAAAATTGAGAGCATTTCATTTGGGGTCAAGAAAAAGACAGAAAGGAGTAAAAATGATGGAGGAGTAGGGAGACCCTAGGCTGACATCATCTCTCGAACACAGCTAGATAAATATCAAATCATTTTGAACACCTACCTGAGGATGGAGAGAGTAAAAATGCACAAAGAGAGGTGGAAAAGCACCACATCTTAGAAGTTAGGAGTGGCTGATACTTGAATTAAGGAAGAGAAGAGCTGTGGGTGTTGTGATGGGGATGGAGCCATGATCGCAGAGACAAAAATGCGACAGAAAGAAAAAGAGAAAGTAGAAGTGTTTTCAGGGAATAACACAACAAAAACTTTTCCCCAAAACCACTGACTGGGACAAAGAGAGGGGCTGATTACTGCAGGTTGTTTTGTTTGTTTGTTCATTTGTTTGTTTAAGTTAAATTAGCCTACATATAGTATATCATTAGGTTTTTTTAAAAAACATTTTATTTATTTATTTAACAGACATAGATCACAAATAGGCAGAGAGGCAGGCAGAGAGGGAGGGGGAAGCAGGCTCCCTGCTAAGCAGAGAGCCTGATGCAGGGCTTGATCCCAGGACCCTGGAATCATGACCTGAGCTGAAGGCATAGGCTTAACCCACTGAGCCACCGAGGTGCCCCAATCATTAGTTTTTGATATAAGGTTCAATGATTCATTAGTTGTGTATAAACCCGGTGTTAGTCTCATCACATACCCTCCTTAATGAGCATCACCCAGTTACCCCATCCCTCAACCTCCTCCCTTCCGCAACCCTTTGTTTCCCAGGTCAAGAGTCTCTAATGGTTTGTCTTCCTCTCTGATTTCTTCTCGTTCAGTTTTCTCTCCCTTCCCCTGTGGTCTTCTGCATTATTCCTTATATCCTGCATATGAGTGAAATGATATGGTAATTGTCTTTTTCTGATTGGCTTATTTCAGTTAGCATAATTCCCTCCAGTTCCATCCATGTTGATGCAAATGGTGGGTATCCATCCTTTCTGATGGCTGAGTAATATTCCATGGTTTATATGAACCTCATCTTCCATATCCACTCATCTGTTGAGGGACATCCTGACTCCTTCCACAGTTTGGCCATTGAGAATACCACAGGTTTTTATTAACAGAGGAGCACAGAGTCTGAAGCTTTCAAGGTCCATGCCTTTGCCAGGCTTGAGCGTGGTGGGCTTAGCAGTGCTCCGAGAGGAAAAAGGACAGAGACCAGGGAATGGGCAGGATGGTGTGAGGATCTCCTAGGTTGCATGTGGAGAAGAAGTTCCCATTTGGAGTACATTTGGGAGAGGAGACACAACATCTCCGGGGAGCAAAATACACAGTGAGCAACACTGAGCTGACCCATTCACTAACATACAAACAGGAATGCTGGCTGAGGGCAGTGAGCCTTGAGGTTGGTGTTCTGCTGCACTTAACCATAAACTGCAAACCATTGAGAGGTCCTGCAACCGATCTCTGGGACAAACCGCCAAATGGCCCCAAAGCAGTAAGAACAAACCACAGAGGTTCAGCATGGATCCATGCCATATGGATCTCCAAAACTTGGAGTTTTAAAACCCAGCCACTCACCTGAGATAAAATATAGAAATGCAGTGCTGCCTGCCAGGCAGAAATATCAGACACAGGCAGGGTGAAGGCAGGGATATGGCAAAAGACAGGTACACAAGACAGGTGATTATTTGCTCTCATGTGAGGACTTCCTGAAGAGCAGTGGGCAAAAACTCCCCACTCCAGGGATGAGAGTGAGGTGATATCATTTTCACCCTACCCCTAAGAACTGACTGACAGGAGAGCAAAACACAACCACAAAAGGGAAGGACAGAGCTTACACCAAGCACCACCTCCCTGCACCTTGAAAGTGCATCACCACTACAGTAAGTCCACCTGAGAATCAGAGCAATAGGCTCCTCTCCCAGAAAACCAGCATGAAACCCTTGCATGCACCATGTCTTCTGATCATAGAGGATCACAAACCTTCAGTTCTAGGGAAAATAGGAACTTTATTTGTATTTTTATTTTATTATTATTTATTTTAAATCACTTATTCAAATTCATTATTTTTAAAATTTTAATTTATTTTTCCCTTTTAGATCTAGCTTCTTTAACAAACAGACCAAATCACATTCTGATATACCATCACTTCATTTTTTTTTTTACCACAACAAAATTATGAGATGAAGAGTTCATCCTTAAAGAAAGAACAGGAAAGGTAAGGAGTTAAGATGGCCAAGAGGATGCTAAGATGGCTTAGAGGATGCTAAGTTTTTCTGGTCCCTGGAATTCAGTTAGAGAGTTACCAAATCATTCTGAATATCTGTGAAATCAGTCAAAGATCTGAGAAAAGAAATGATGTAATTCTACAAATAGAAAAGCGATCCCTTTTTTAAAGACAGGAAGGATGGAGACTTGAGTCCGGGATGATATATCAGAGGATGCAGCAGTGGGGAAGGGTCCAACTTAAGAAGATTAAGGTAAAAGATTATAAGTAGTGGAAGGAAGAACTTTTGTATGTCAGTTGCTGTGGGAGAAATGGCTGGATTAAAGGTGTTCAGGTGGTGAAGTGGGGTGGAATCCCAAGTAGAAGAGCATGGTCTCAGGATGCCTAGGGTTTGAGGAATAATAAGGGTGCTTGAGTGCAGGCATTGGAACAGGGAAGTGGGCTGAACACAGCGAGGCTAGGCGGTGTCTTTCTGCTCAGTATTGCCATAAATTGTGAACCACTGCAGGATCCTATGACAATGTTCCCAGAAGGGGCCCAGGAAAAGGCATAAGTGTGGTGAGATCCCCTTCCCTCCTCCAGAGGAACAGCATGGGTCCAGGCTGCAGGAGTCCCTAAAATATGGATATTTGAAACTCAGTGACATGCCTGAGGAAAAAAACAAACAAACAAACAAACAAACAAACAAAAAACATTTGGTCACAGGACAGGTGAACAAAGAGTTCAGATAGAAACTACAGAGGACATTTTTCCATGTGTCTGATAGCCATTTGTATGTCTTCATTGGAGAAGTGTCTGTTCATATCTTCTGCCCATTTTTTGATATGATTATCTGGTTTTTGTGTGTTGAGTTTGAGGAGTTCTTTATAGATCCTGGATATCAACCTTTTGTCTGTACTGTCATTTGCAAATATCTTCTCCAATTCCGTGGGTTGCCTCTTTGTTTTCTTGACTGTTTC
>NW_026740718.1:0-7095 GCF_022355385.1 Mustela nigripes
TTCCTGTAGAGCTGGTTTGGTGTTTGCAAACCAGCTCTACAGGAAATATTGAAAGGGGTCCTCTAAGCAAAGAGAGAGCCTACAAGTGGTAGATCAGTAAGGAACAGAGACAATATACAGTAACAGTCACCTTACAGGCAATACAATGGCACTAAATTCACATCTCTCAATAGTTACCCTGAATGTTAATGGGCTAAATGCCCCAATCAAAAGACACAGGGTATCAGAATGGATAAAGAAACAAAACCCATCTATATGTTGCCTCCAATAATCATCATTACTTTTTAGTAGTGAGTACCAGTAAAATCTGGTCTTAGCAATGTTGAAGTCTATAATACAATATTGTTCACTATAATCTCTGTGCTGTGCATCAAATATTCAGGATGAATTATATAATTTATATTTGTATCTCATTAAATCACAATTTTTGAGCCAATACTATTTTTAAAATGTAGCTGTATATACATGCAATCTTAAATATCTTTGGCTTATTCTCTCTAAACATAGATTGAAAAGTTAGAGGCATATTTGCAACAACATGGATGTACCTAAAGGGTATTGTAGGTAAAATTAATCAGACAGAGAAAGACAAATACCATCTGATTTCTCTATATGTGGAATCTAAAAAACAAATGAATAAGCAAATAAAAAGCAGAAACAGACCATAAATGCATTGTATAAACTGATGGCTGCTAGAGTAGAGATGGTGGAGGGATGGGCAAAATGGGTGAAGGGATGTGGAAGGTACATGAGAAAAAAGATACAGTGTAGAGAATATAGTTAATGATATTGTAGTAACATTGTATGATGACAGATGGTAGCCACACTTGTGGCAAGCATAATGTAACAGTGTATGTCAGCTCTACTTCAATAAAAAATAAATTAATTTATTTTTTTAAAAATAGAGGCAAAATACAAAACAAAACAACCTCCAAAGGGCAAAGAATACTATTTATTCTTCATATAAGTTTAGAATTTCAAAGGGGGAATTCTAGCCAGTCTTTATTCTTAAAAATAGAGTTTAAAAGCATGTATGAAAGATAGAAAAAATATATGAATTCATTAATATAAAAGAAAAAGCACGTGAACCTTTTAACACAGGTTTAAGAACAAAAGTTCTCAGTTTTTTCTAATTTACTTTGTTCGCATTGGTGACTTTCTTGTAATTTTTAGCAATGTTAAGAACCAAGAGTAAGTTAAAAATGTCTGTATCCACAGATAAGAAGAGTGTTCAGGAAGTGAGCAATAAGTCACTAGTATTCCATTAACAAAACCAGTAGGAGACTGAGGTGTTCTGATGTCATGTAATTTTTTTTTGAGATTGTATTTATTTATTTGACAGACAGAGATCACAAGTAGGCAGAGAGGCAGGCAGAGAGAGAGGAAGGGAAGCAGGCTCCCCGCCGAGCAGAGAGCCCAATGTGGAGCTCGATCCCAGGACCCTCTGGGATCATGACTCAAGCTGAAAGCAGAGGTTTAATCCACTGAGCCACCTAGGTACCCCATGTCATGTAATTCTAAGACAGAACTATTTTGTTTTGTTTAGTTTACAGAAAGAAAAGAGGTTCAAAAACACTACTACTTCCCTCTTAATTATAATTTTAAATGCATAGGTTTTCTTTTAATGTTTTCAAACAGATCTAAAATAAGGATACAAAACATTAGGTTTTTAAAATAGAAAACAGAAAATGCTGAAAAACTTTCAAATATTCCAATTTTCTCTAACATAAAAAATATATTAGGTTAAAATATAATTAGGTAATATTAGGTAATGTAAATTACATCTTAATCCATTTATTTATTTTTTTAAAGATTTTATTTATTTATTTAACAGACAGAGATCACAAGCAGGCAGAGAGGCAGGCAGAGAGAGAGAGGGAGGAAGCAGGCTCCCCTCCGAGCAGAAAGGGCCTGATTTCAGGACCCCGAGATCATGACCTGAGCTGAAGGCAGAGGCTTTAACCCACTGAGCCACCCAGGCACCCAGCATCTTAATCCATTTAAATGCAAATTTCTGGTGAGTATTCATTAAAATTCAGAGAGGCTTAAATAGACTTTCTGAATATTAAAGATTTCAATTCATAAAGAACTTAATAAACAAAATTCTGGCTTACCAAAGATTAAAATTCAGTATTTAATTTTGATTCATATGTTTATCTTTTTGGAGGATGGATATAACATCTTTTCATGCTACCCTCTAGAAATTTAAGAAGAAAGCCAAGACATTCCTATGCCTATAAATAAATGTATATAAAATGGGAGTTCACAATTTCATTTCTACACTATTTCCAAGAGTGGTTTTATTGACTCATAAACTGTACAATTTATGCATTCTGAAAGAAGCGACTTTAAGAATTTTGGAGTTATGTCTCTGAAAAACCTTATCACTCCACTGCTTTTGTAAATTTGACGAAAGACACTGATCATATTTAGCTGTGGGTTTCCCATTATGCCTAGAAAATGAAAGGGAAGGAAAAACCTAATTTATTTTGTATTTAGCTTTTTTCAAACGCTAACTAAGGTAAAACACATGTTAAAGCAGGAAAAAAAGTATGAATACTTGAATTCTTTCACAAGCAGTTCCAAGGGAACATTTCTGGTTCATCATATTATATAATCAGGGACCCTAATGGAGCTATTTGATACTCATATCAATCTAATTTTCTTTCCTTTAAGAACAAATTTTGTCCACTGGTGGTGAAGTTTACTTATAATTATCATAGACATGATTTTAAAAACTAGCTAGATGTGGAGAGGTAACTTTATTCTACATCTGATTTCTTAGAAACAACTAAAACTATGAAAAAACCTCAAATATGTTTCTCATTCATTATTTCTTTTCTTGGGGAGTGGCTCCACCACTCATCGAGCTGTTGAACCTGGAAACCTGAAAGGCATCCAAAATGTTTCCCTCATCTTACATATCCAAACCGTTAACCTTACTTTCTGAATAGCTCTCAAATCTATGCATTTACCTACAAGTCCAATGCCATGATTCCAAACTACCATCATCTCTTGCCTAGCCTCATACCATAATCACCTCATTCATTTTTTTCTCCATACTTTAATCAAAGAGAACTTTTAATCAACTCTGATTATGTCACTCTGCTGCTTCAGTAATTCCCCTTTATACTTACAGTATGATCTACCCTCTGTTTCTTCCTCCCACCTCACTTGTACCACACCCTTGCTTTCTGCACACTAGCCATACAGGCCACTTACAGTTTCTCACATGTCCCAAAATCTTCCCTCTTAAGGCTAGTTGCACATGCTTTTCCCTTTGCCTGAAAGTCATTCCCCGAACCCTTGGCTATTAACCCCATCTTAGCCTTCAGTTCTCAGTCCAAGCAACACTTCCCCAAGAAAGTCTTCCAGAACTGCCTCAGGTCTCCCCATGGTAGTATTTAGAAAACTCCACTTTTCCTTTTTAGCTCTCATCGCAGTTTATGCATTTTATGTCCATATTTAATTAATAACTATATTTCCTGCTAGATTATCAATTCCCTGAGAGCAGGGATCAAAGTCTTTTTGCTTACTCAAAGCCCACATGCCTGGCACATTGCATAGTTCCTGGTAATATTCTCAGATTCTTTAGCTATCATTTTTCTCCTTAATCATTATACCATGTTCCCAAAATTGACATAGCTAAGTAAAAAGCAGTAGAGAACTGAAAAGTTTGTCTGTTGCTATTTGTTTTAATCTAAACATTTCCTCCCTCCATTCTTCCCCACCCAAAATAAAATAATTCCCTTGAAGTCTAGAGAAGGTGCCTTGAAATTTTAGAAGATACTTATATGAAATTTATTGGAGAATGTTTTATTACTACATTCATTTTTGGCCTTTTATTTTTTAGTAAAAGCTAATAACATTGCTTTCAGTTTCTATAATTTTGTAAAAGAATATGGAGCAGGCTTACTTTCTAATATTGAACCTACATCTCCCTTGACTTACCCCCATCTCATTATTATGAAAACTGTAAACTACAGAAAAAAATAATACAATGAACATTTGTATACTCACCACCTAGTTTCAGAATTTGACATTTTGCTGAACTTGTTGTCTCTTTCTTTTTTCTCTATACACACGTACTTATATGTGTTGTGTGTGTATGTATATATATGTGTGTGTGCGTGCGTGTGTGTGCATGAATATATGCCCTCAAGATAGTTACAAACACCATAACCTTACAACCTTAAAAATGTCAACATATCCTAAAAAGAATGACATTAATCTATATAACCTAAATCATAACTATGCCTTAGAAAATTAAAAATAATTCCCTATCTCACCAAATACCTTTTTATTAAAATTTTCCCAGTTGTCCCAAAAATGTCACTTAGAGCTGGGGTTTTTTTTCCAAACTAAAATCTAAACAAAATTTCCTCATTGCACTGATTATGCTTCCTTAATTTCCTAATCAAGACTAGTACCATTCATTTCCCCACAACCACCACGTTTTCTGTGACAATGGTTGCTCGAATAACCCAGGCCCATTGTCTTATAGAATATCCTACATTCTAGATTTGTCTGATTGATTCTTACTAGTAGCATTTAACTTATCCCTTGATCCCTGCATTTCCTTTAGGTCTAAAAGCATTTCCATATCCGTAAAACATTTTGGGCAAGAGCACTTCATAGCAGATGCTATCCTATGTAATATGCATACATTACATCAAGAGGCACATTATGTTAGAGTGTTTTTTTTTTAAATTTTACTGTTGCCAATGCTGGTTGCCAAGTTGGTCTGTTGGTTATAATGATGACCACCCCTTCTCTCCATTATAAAGGTATGTTTTTCTCTTTGCAGTTAGCAATAATTCTGATAGATTATACTGTGGCATCATCATGTGAATATACTATTCCCCAACTCCCTTTAACTTAATAGCTTTAATACCAACTAATGATTCTAGGACTCAGATATTGATTTTGAAATACAGCTACCCTGTGCACTAAAAGGAAAAATAGCTGATTATAGATTTGAGGGCAGGTACAAGTGACCAAAAAACATCATTAAAAAAAAAAGAAAAAAAGAAACAGAAGAGCTCAGAAATAAATATGAAGATGTTAAAAGAACAAAGGATTTTCAGTTCTAGTTATGACAGAGTAGTTTGTTTTAGACTAGCCCTACAAATAAAAATAAATATTAAAGTATGAGCAAAGTACATGAAATCATTGTTTGAGATTAATCAATGCAAACAAGACTAGGATCCCTGAGAGGAAGGAAGGACTACATTTCACTCTGATTTTTGTTTGTTTGTTTGTTTTGCCTTAGGCCATTTGACAGTTTTCAGCATGAGAGAATAGTGTCCAAGCAGAAAAGACGAATGTTACTGAACAGAGGACAAAAGCTGGAGATTAAGGATGCCAATATCCCAGATACTTGAGGAAAAGAATCTGATATGGAGGTAATACTAAGTGAAGTGGGTCCAAAAGTCTCTGTGTGGTTTTCCCTTGAGGCATTGCCAACTCCACAGAAAAGAGTAGGTGGAAAGCTAAAGATCTAGGAAAAGATTTTAGCAGTAACACCATGCTGGATCATAAATGTTGGAGTTCAGGCCCAACAAGGTGAAGGGAGGCATTTTGGTAACCATGCTAGGCTTTCAGATAAGCCCCACAAAATGTTACTGTCTAGGGATAAGGACCATACTCTAAGAATAAGTACCTTGGAGTAAGACCAGAGCTGAAAATAAATAATCCCTAACAAATCTAAAACCAACCTTCAATAGATTTAGGTTGATCTGTCTATACAGTAGCTACCTACCAGAAGAAAGGTTAGCTCTATCTGGAGAAAAATAACATCATTCAGAGTTTACAATTTTTCTTAAAAATCTCATCATTCAATCTAAAACAATGAGGCATCTTTAAAACAAAAAAACAGGACCAAATAACTGAAAGCCTAGAGAGAAAAAGAGATAAGAAAACAAGCATTAATATATTAAATTTTAAATAATTATGATTAATATGTTTAAAAAATTAGAGAAAAAGTTGGAGACTTTCACACAACACCTACTATATACTTTTTTAAGAATAAAAGTGTAGGGACACCTGGGTGGCTCAGTTGGTTGGACGGCTGCCTTCGGCTCGGATCATGGTCTTGGAGTCCCGGGATCGAGTCCCGCATCGGGCTCCCAGCTCCATGGGGAGCTTCTCCCTCTGACCTTCTCCTCGCTCATGCTCTCTCACTGTCTCTCTCTCAAATAAATAAATAAAATATTTTTTTAAAAAAGAATAAAAGTGTAAAGAGTCACCTGGGTGGCTCTGCCAGTGAAGCATCTGCCTTTGGCTCAGGTCATAATCCTGAGGTCCTGGAATCACTAGGGACTGGGGTCCTGGTGGGTGGGGGGGGATCCTCCTTCTCCCACTCCCTCTGCTGTCCTTCCCCACACCCCCGCTTGTGTCCTCTGGCTCTCTCTACCTCTATCTCTCTATCAAATAAATAAATAAAATCTTTAAAAAAAGAATAAAAATGTAAAGTCAAACTGAAAAATATACTAAAGTTAAGATATCAATGTACTGGGTTCAACAGCAAATTAGAAAAAGCAAAACATAAGGTTAGTGAACTTTAGAAGATAGGTACGGTAAGAAAAAAAAACCTTCCAGATTGAAGCACAGAGAGGGGTGGAAAAGTAACATAAAATACAAAGAAGAACATAATAGGTAAATAGGACATCAAGAAAAGATCTAACATACATTTAATTGGAATGTCAGAAAAAGAGAGAGAGAAGAGGATAGAGCAATATTTGAAGAAATTTTGACTAGGAATTTTCACAAAACTGACAAGTCATTAAACCACAGATTTTAAGGATAGGAGAAGGAAAAGCAGAAAGCAAACCACATTTTAGGCACATTCTATTCAAACTGCTGAAAACCAGAGACAGAAGGAAAAATCTTAAAAAGCATGGGGGTAGGAGGAGAGAGTAGCTTAAAAGAGCAACAATAAAACTGTTGGATAACTTTTGAACAAAAATTATGGAACTCATAAGACATTGGAATAATAAATTACTGTGCCATAAGAGACAAACAAGCAAACAAAAGCTGAGAAAATCTGTTGCTAGTAGACCTTCCACTGAAGAAAGAATTCTTTTCTTTTTTTTT
>NW_026740719.1:0-7095 GCF_022355385.1 Mustela nigripes
GGCTTCCATATTCGTAAGTAAGTACAACTTTCACTGTTTGCAGATGACGTGACACTATATATAGAAAACTCAGAAGTCTCATCCAAAAACCTACTAGAACTGATAAATGAATTCAGTATAGTTGCAGGATACAAAATCAAACACCAGTAATGAAGCAGTAAAAAGAGAAAATAAGAAAATAACCCCATTTACAATTGCACCCAAAATAATAGGGTACCCAGAAATAAAACCAACCAAATAGGTGAACGACCTGTAACATGAAAACTACAAAATTCTGTTTAGAGAAATGGAAGATGACATAAAGAAATGGAGAGATATTCCATACTCATGTATTGTAAGAACAAATGTTTTTTAATTGGCTATAGTACCCATAACAATCTACAGATTTAATGCAATCCCTATCAAAATACATGCAGGGGATTAAGAGTATACTTATCTTGATGAGCACTGAGTAATATATGTTAGTGTTGAATCAATATACTGCACACCTGAAACCAATATAACAGTGTTTGTTAACCACATTGGAATATTTTATAAAAGCCCATTTGTTTTTTTCATGTTAGCAAATAGTGAAACCAAAAAACTAAGTTTATTCAGAATTTATCTTTCAAGGAAATGAGACTCTATGATGTTTTCTCATCATCTCTTTAATGTTTTCCACCTCAACTGGGTCAAAATTGGGTCAGAAATCCATTCTTGATGCCTAGGAACTATAAAAGCCTATGTTGAAATTTATCATGAACTACATTTTTTCTCATATTTTATTTCCCCCTCCTCTTTTTAATGGTGTCATCTCATTTACACTGTTTCATTTCAGTGAAGGTTTTATAATCCCATTCCATATATGTGATACTTCACGGTTTACAAAGTATTCATATGAGGTAAGCATGGAAAGTCTTAACATCCCCATTTTATAGGTAAGGCTACTGCAAAATCAGCATGAAAAACACTGACTCTTAACTCCAAATCTAGTGTTCTTTCCCCTGTACTACACTGAGAAATATTTTATATAATAAAATGAGATAGTCAATATCTTTCTTTGGGGAATTGTCAAATAGAAGAGAATAACAAGCTGAGAAAATCTACATCTCTGTGAAAGAGTAAAATTAGCAAATTTGGACTGTCAAAGGATTGCTGTGATGGTTTGGGGAAGTTACATTTTAATTTGTAGAGGAAATTATATTCCATTGTTTATTTCTATCAAAGATAGTTTATGATTCATAAGTGCCATTTAGGCACTTTCCTCATTATACATACCTTTGTATTCCTCACCTTACAGTATCAAACCCTGAACAAATTAGATGCTTATTGAAAAAGTTATCCAAAGAAATGAATTCATTCTATACAGTACATAGTAAAAATATATTTCTTCTTAATTTGAGAGAAGTAGGGGCACCTGGGTGGCCCAGAGGTTAAGCCTCTGCCTTGGGCTCAGGTCATGATCTCAGGGTCCTGGGATTGAGACCTGCATTGGGCTCTCAGCTCAACAGGTAGCCTACCTCCCCCCACCCCCTCTGCCTGCCTCTCTGCCTTCTTGTGATCTGTCAAATAAATAAATAAAATCTTTAAAAAAATCATTTTAAAGTGAGAGAAGTAGAATGGCCAGCCTGAAAGAATCTCATGGAAAACCTATCTTTTCATTTCCTTTCAGTGGGACTATACTCAATGCAGTCCTGACTAAAAAACAATCATCTAGATTCCTTGTTGCTCACAGCTCTCCTTTGTAGACGTCACAAGCCCCATTTTCCACAAATTCCCTGCTTTTAAGATACTAATTTCTAAAGTTTATTTCCATATTCTATAATTTACTATAATTTAGATCCCTTAATTCTCATTCAGTTTTCAATGCGAACTATAAATTAGAATTACTCTGCTTGAAGAAGAAAATGAATTTCTTTAGTGTTTCTCTATTAATTCTGTATCCAGACTCCCCTAAACCTCTCCAAGTTCTATATACCTTTCCAGACAAAATTTGGTGCACAGATCTTGGCATTTACAAGGATTTTGAAGTTCCTGTTGTTGTCTTCTAGCACTATTCTCCATAATAACAAGGCTAACCCACTGACATTTCTTTTGTTAACTAGATTCCTAGATACATTGATCGTAATACAAACATTTTAAAACAGGAAAAAACAGTTGAGCCCACTATCCCCACAAAAACTTCCTTTATGCATATATACATATTTCAGTGTAGCATACAGATTATATGGTGTCATCTCATTTATACTGTTCATTTCAGTGAAGGTTTTATAATCCCATTCCATATATGTGATACTTCCTTTATGTGGATATATGTATTTCAGTGTATTCTTCATTTTTCAGTTAGCCTAACAAAGTTACTTATTTCTGCTATAAGTTAATATTTCTGCTATTTATAATAACAGAAAATTATTATTTTGAATATAATAAAACAATTTTGAATATAATAAAATATAATAAACCAATTTAATTATTTAGTTTAGTTTTTTATTAATTATTTGTTTTAAATTTTGGACATTTAGGTTATTTACTACATTCTTTCTAACATTTCATTCATGCATTCATTCATTCAACAAATATTTACTAGGCTCCTATAGTAAGCTAGGCATTATTCTATGTTCTACAGACACAAAGGTAAACAAAATAAACAAGGACTCTGCTTTTATTCTAGTAGGGGAAGACTGACAGAAAATAAACAAGAAAATTAATTAAACATGATAATTTCTATAAAAGAAATAAACAGAGAAGAATAGGTTTGGAGATCTCTCTGAGGAGGCAGCATGTTAGCCCAGACATGAAAGAGGAGTGATTTCTCTTGCCAGCCATGCATTAGCTTAGCAAAAAGTTTTCCAGACAGAAGGAAGAACATGTGCAATGCCTGAATTAGGAACAAGCTTGGGGAGTTTGAGGAAAAGAAAGTTTGAGGCTGGAGCATAGTTGAATTCAGAGAAGCAAAGGACCACATGAGTTTCTAGAAGGAGAGAGAAACTTATAGTTGATGCTAGAGAGGTTGGAAATTACTCGAAATACAAGAGTATTTATAAATACAACGAGTAGCTAATGAAGAGTGTTAGGCAACGGAGCTATAAGTAAATGCAGCAGGTTAAATATTACCACATTTCCCTTTTCATTTCTTTCTTTCTTTTTTTTTTTAACACTTGTTAACATACTGCAGCAGAGTTTGAGAAACATTGGTATAGTTAGTCCATTCTAATTCTGAAATACTCAGTTTGATCACATGTTGCTTCCCAACTATAGCTGATAATGCCATTCTTTGGCTAATTCACCATTAAACTGATCATGTCTTCTCTGATGCCAGAGTTGGCTTCTCTCCTCACCTTTACCCTCCATCACATATAGTTTTGTCAGTAGCAAACATTTGTGAGATACTGTCTAAAAAGGGAAGAATTTAAATAGATGGTCATGAAGGGCATATAGATAACTAAGTACTGAACAGAATCTTTTCAAAAGGAAATAACATATTATTCTTTTGACTAGGCAAAGGAATGAGTGCATAGTGTGATATGACAAATTAAGGCCCAATAGTACAATAGTTTTAGACTGAAATATGCAAAAGATATACCAACTTTCTCTCAGTTAGCTAATGCCATGTGATCAGATAAGCATGTGGGGATTTCAAGAACTTTCTGAATGACTAAAGGTAGAGGCTAGGGTGGTTAGGGTAGGAAGTTCCAAGCCTAAGTTATAGTTTTTGGAAAGGTTCAACCACGGGTGTACATTAAAAAGATGAAGGAGCTAGATAAATCCATTCTACTGAGAAGGGAGGGATAGATGATGAATATAAGCAAAAGAAGTTATGTCTGAAGTGGTTTTGTGAATGGCTCTGAAGCCTATTGGACCTAATCTCTCTAAACAAAAAAGTAACTTTCAGCCTATTTGTTACCATACTACTGAAAACAGTTGGATAGAAATTCAACAATTTGGGGTGCCTGGGGGGGCTCAGTGGGTAAAAGCCCCTGCCTTCAGCTCAAGTCATGGTCCCAGAACACTGGGATGGAGCCCTGCATCAGGCTCTCTGCTCAGCAGGGAGCCTGCTTCCCCACAGCTCTCTCTGCCTGCCTCTCTGCCTACTTGTGATCTCTGTCTGTCAAATAAATAAAATCTTAAAAAAAATAAGGAATTCAACAATTCAACAAAATTGGTATAGTCTGACTTAAAATATAGCTGAGAATGTATCTCATTTAAAATGTTGATTAATTGGAGTCACAAATTTACAGTTCTTGTATCTAACACGAGTAGAAGTGTCTAAATATTTACAATATTGGATTTAATTTATTTAATAATTATATTTGATTTAACTTCTATTTAGTATATATTAGATATATATTAAATATATAAGTATAATTTCTATTTAATTTACTTAATAAATTTATATTTAATTTAATATTGGATTTAATTTTGTTATTGTGACTTTACATTAGAACTTAACTAAGATAATGCCATTTTGAAAATGGACAAATAGACTGGCAAAAACTAAAAGCAAATGAAAATTCTGAGAATCTGAAAGTCAATCTAAAACTAATAATCACTTAAGGGTCTAACATGAGAGATAGACAGTTTTCAGGGCAAACGAAAGAGAAATAAGATGAGAAGATCATTTGGTAGTTGAATAGAAAGGTAGTATAGAATGCTCTTTCAGGGGTAACTGCCACCCAACGTAAGGAGTATTTGATCATCCAGTGCAAGTCAGCATCCCCTACCAGAGTAGATGAAACAGAATTCCATTAAGAGGTTATATGTCTACTGAAACGGAGAGCCTATTCTTTACCATAAAGTTGACTGAAGTTTAACATGAGGAGATATGTGGCTATCAAAAGCAAGAGATCCCCCTTACCATATTGAAACACTATGATAGAGAAAGCAGACAGTAATTTTAAAGAAAAGCCCCAAAGAAATCTAACATCTGGATAATGTCTGAAATGTGTCACCATTGTCAGGCTCTGAAATGGAAAGGCCAGATTAAAGATGGAATGGTAAAATGATATTGAGATTAGTTCCTGAGTTACCAGATCCCTCTGAAAGCTTAATTCGAGGAATAATATATGGAATTCAGCACTAGGTCCTATAACAGCAGATTTCAACAGGGTATGGTAAAGGGGACAATTAATTCTGCAGACACCACTGATTCTCTTATATGATCCATTTGCTTTCAGAGTTATGCATTTGCTGATGAGTGGGTATTTACACGATTATTCATAAGTAACAGTGGCAGGCACTTTAAATTGTAGGCATTGATTTTCAGTTGAGCTGCTTGTACATAGACAACTTTCTGTAGCATGTTATAGAATGAATAGAAACAGGATTTATTTATATGTGCCTTGAAGAATAGAAAGAGAAACATGATCTTTATTAAAAGCTGTGTTGCGGGACCTGGGTGAGAGTGGGTTAAATAAATGTCTGCCTTTGGCTTAGGTCATGATCCTATGGTCCTGGAATTGAGCCCTGCATCATGTTCCCTGCTCAGTAAGGAAGTCTGCTTCTCCCTCTGCCCATGCTCGTGTGCTCTCTCTCTTTTGTTCCTTCTCTTTCTCAAATAAAATCTTTAACAAAGAAAAAGAAAAAGAAAAGGCTGTGTTATAATTATGGTTGACCCTTGAACAATGCAGGGGTTACATGCCAACTGCTCCATCCCTGTAGAGAATGCCATTTAACTTTGACTCTCCAAAAATTTAACTACTAATAGCCTAATGTTATTGGAGGACTTACTGATAATATAAATAGTTGATTAACACATGTTTTGTATGTTATATTATATACTTATATACTATATTCTTAAAATAAAGTAAGGTAAATAAATGCTAATAAAGTAAGCTAAGGAAAATACATTTACAGTACTATTAAAAAAATCCATGTATAAGTGGACCTGCAGAGTTGAAAGTCATGTTCAAGGGTTAACATATAGAAAAACAATTACAACTCCATTCTTTATAATTTCTATGAACCCTCATTTAACTTTGGCCTATGAGTCTCTTAAGCAGTGTCAGGTAATTCAGTTTGTCATTAATACAATGAAGTTTTATGGAACAATTAAAATGAAAGAATCCAAAATAAAAGTCAGGTTTTGTGGCAGTGGGACAGGGTTGTGTGGCAGCATCATGGACTGACTGTAGAAATAAAGAACAGAGAACTGGACTGGGCTGTAACTCTGACTATAGCCTTTGATTTAACTATATACTCATCTTTAGACTGTTGTCTAGACTTTATTCTTCCGGTTTGCTAATGAGGTACTTCAGAAACATTCTCAAATTTACTAAAGAAAAGCTTTGGCAAGTTCCCAATTTGAGTACTAAGAGAATGGCTTATCCAGCTAGTAAATTTTGGAGGGTATTTTAAAACAATTTTTCAAACTGTGCTCTGAGAAAAATTAGCATCTCATAATTTATTTATAGTTGACCCATTATAAAAAGGATTTTTCTTAAAGTAAATTTGGAAGCAATGGATAAGATAAAGGCAAACAATAGGTATTTTTCACTACTTTTAATATGTTAATGTGTATTATAAGGATCCAAGGGGAAAATACAGTGTGTAGTCTTCCCCAAACTTCTTTGGCTATAAAATCCTTTATTTCTCTCAGGCCAAATAATTCATATCATATGTTACACTACGGTTCCGAAAAACCAAGTTTGATAAAAGCTGTTCTACAAACATATATACATTCAAGGCCTCAGAATATTCCACCAGAGGCCGGAATTTGGGAAACATTCTATTTCACCAAATATCTAGTTAGCCACATGATTTCTGAAAGCTTATTTCATACAAAAAACTGTCTTACTCATTATTTCAAGAAAAATTTCCATGGGATACCCAAAAGATACACTATCAGTTATTATACTTTATATTTTTTGAGTGATTATCACTCATGATGTTATACAAATATTACCCTTCTTTGAATTCCTTCATTTTTGATTTTCAGAGTTCATCCATGTTGTAGCATAGATAAATAACTTCACTTCTTTTTTACACTAATCTCTACACCCAGTGTGGGGCTTGAACTCATCACCCATGATTAAGAGTCACATGCTCGGGGGGAGGAGTCAAGATGGCGGAGAAGTAGCAAGCTGAGACTGCTTCAGCTAGCCGGAGATCAGCTAGAGA
>NW_026740720.1:0-7092 GCF_022355385.1 Mustela nigripes
AGAGCGTATCATGCTTAGCGAAATAAGTCAAGCAGAGAAAGACAACTATCATATGATCTCCCTGATATGAGGAAGTGGTGATGCAACATGGAGGCTTAAGTGGGTAGAAGAAGAATAAATGAATCAAGTGCTTTTAACCAGACTCCAAGTTAATGCTGGTTCTCAATCATAGGGCACTCTTGTATTGGGGTATTACTTTCCAGTGGGTCATTTCTGGTGGCTTCCTCCCCCTTTTATTTATCTTCCAATATCAGTCTGATGTTCCCATTCTGCTTTACCTGTCCACTGGCATCTTCTGCCCCGGTAGAATCCAGAAGTGTGTAATCCTACATCTCAGGCTGATTTCATGTGTGTTCAGAGTGATCTGGTAGATAATAAACTCACTTTAGGGGACCAGTTGAAACAGCGTCTCCTACTACTCTGCCATCTTGACCCCCTCCCTCTATTTATTTATTTATCTTACCTTCACTGAAGTTCTTTCTTTCTGGCTGGACATCAGAACAAGATTAAGTGGACCAGTGCTGGCTTTATTTCTTTATAAGTAATAATTTGAGTCTTTTTTTTTTCCATTCAGTATGATTGCTTGTTCATAATAAATTCACAAAAAGCTATACAAGGAAATACCTACTGATAAGGCATCTGCCAATCAATTTATGTTTCAAGATTAAACTATCAAATGGCACTATGTCATTACAGGCATTCAACTTTTGTTTTCTTTTTTCAAGTTTATCAGTTCTTTAGTATTTCTTTTTCCTAGCAAAGGATGGTATATGATCACAAAGTAAGGCCTAAAGGCCATTTATAGTTGCTCCCAGTATTATGCTGCACGGGACTTTTAAGAGCTGATATAAACCATACTGAACAATGTCAAATGGAACCATACCTGATCACATTAAAATAGTCTCCAATACCTTCTTCTTGGCTGACTTTGTGTTGATCTTATTAAAATTACAGTACAAAAGATTGTAGTTTTTGTAGACTTGTAGTTTTAGGGGACTGTTATGTTCATATGGATATATTTTTATTCACCAAATGTCTCTATATTAATGTTCTTTGTATAAACATGGCTGAAAAAAATTTAAAAGGCACAAAAGGGTGAAAATGAGAAAGTTTTTAACTTTCAGTAAAGAATACCAAAGCAAGTATCTTTCATGAAGAAAAGCAGAGAAAAATGTTCAGTAACTTGAGCTAAAACAAACACCCTACATCAGTCAGAATTACAAAACTTAACAAGACAGGAAACAACAAATGTTGGAGAGGTTGTGGAAAAAGAAACCTTCTTACACTATTGGTGGAAATGCAAGTAGGTGCAGCCACTTTGGAAAAGTGTGTGGAGATACCTCAAAAAATTTAAAATAATCTGAGGGGTTTGAAGTGGTGGGGGGTGGGAGGTTGGGGGAGCCAGGTGGTGGGTATTAGAGAGGGCATGGATTGCATGGAGCACTGGGTGTGGTGCAAAAATAATCAATACTGTTACTCTGAAAAAAAAAAATTAAAAATAGAGCTACCCTATGACCCGGAAATTGAACTACTGAATATTTACTCCAAAGATACAGATGCTGTAAAAAGAAGGGCCATATGTATCCCAATGTTCATAGCAGCAATGCTCACAATATTCAAACTGTGGAAAGAGCAGAGATGCCCTGTAACAGATGAATTTATAAAGAAGATGTGGTCCATATATACAATGGAATATTCGTCAGCCATCAGAAAGGATGAATACCCAACTTTTGCACCAACATGGATGTTACTGGGGGAGATTATGCTGAGTGAAATAAGTCAAGCAGAGAAAGTCAATCATATGGCTTCACTTACTTGTAGAATATAAGGAATACCATGGAGAACATTAGAAGAAGTAAAGGAAAAGTGAATTGGGGGAAACTGGAGGGTGTGATGAACCGTGAGAGACTATGGACTCAGAAACAAATTGAAGGTTTTAGAGGGGCAAGGAGAAATGGGTGAGCCTGGTGGTGGGTATTAAGGAAGGCATGCATTGCATGGGGCACTGGGTGTGGTGCATAAACAATGAATCTTGGAACACTGTATCAAAACCTAACAATATATTTTATGGTGACTAACATAACAATACAAAAATGTTCAAATAAAATGAATGACTGAGAAAAAAACCCACAAAACAAAAAGCAAACTTCTTTTCAGATAGGTCCTGAGGCTTGAGGAGAAAATGACTTTTCTTAATCACATGCTTCATGTAAATTAAAATGTAAACCTGCACATACATATATTTGGTTTAACAGTTGGACCCATTTTTTTTAAAGGAAGGCAATTAAAGGAAAACAAAATCAAAATACCTTCATAAACAAAGAACTCCACCTGTAGCCTCTGTCCTTTTTACCATCGAGTGGGGCAAAATGTCTGATAAAATGTAAAATGCAGCAGGGCACCTGGGTGGCTCAGATGGTTAAGTGTGCTTCAGCTCAGGTCATCATCCCAGCAACCTGGGATCAAGCCCCTCATTGGTTTCCTGGATGAGCAGGGAGTCTTCTCCCTCTCTCTCTGCCTGTCCCCCTGCTCATGCTCTTTTGCCCAGTATCTCTCTGTCTCAAATAAATAAATAAATAAACAAATACAATCCTTTAAAAATTTCTTTAAAGAATGTAAAATGCAGCATATGCAATCATGTAATCTAAAAATGATAACTTATCACAAATTGCATTTGACAGCTCACCACAACAATGGAAAACTGTCCCCTTGTTGGTTCACACAGTACTTGAGACCCAAAGTGAGGTCACCCAGTAAAATGATCTGGATAAAACATCTGCAGCTCAACAGATACAATTAAATATCAAGTGATGACCCTTATCAAGACATTAAAATTTTAGGAAATGTATAGAAACTCTAGAATAATTACAGCATTTACCCAAATGCAACCCAAGGTTTGTCAGTAACTTAGCATATCAAAGAAGCCTTATGAGCCAAAGAGATTGTTAGGATACGGAGTCAACCACCACTCAATTAGACAGAGAACACTCTAGATAATGCAAGTCACACAGCGAGGTTTATTTCCAGCTAGCTGGGGTCCTAGTATCCGCCTGGCACAGCAGGTTTCAACAAGGACCCCAAGCACTCAAAGCCAAGAGTATATATAGCATTTTCAAGGCACGTCTTCATAGCTACATACATATCATGCACCCCACTTTGACAGTTTGACTTTGTTTAACCTTTTGCCACCCCGGCATCACCCTGGCGCCATCCTGGCGGTTAAGCGAGATTTAGGTTTAGAAGAAATTCAACTTTATTTACATTTCCTTCCACCTCAGCCTCCCTCAGTTTTATGGTGCGACCTTAGGCCTTAAGGAACTGAGCCACTTGTCTCTGGAAACTGGGCCATTGAAGAGAGAGCCCTTTTTTGTTGTAAATCATCAGGACATTTGCAAACCAAGGGAGACTCCTGTCTTGCAGGATTGTGATCTCTGCAAGTTAACTTTTTGTTTTTCTTTAACATTTGGTCCCTATGACACCATCACCTAACCCCCCTGGTGGTATATGATTTTGTTTTTTCATGTTTTAGCTACTTTCTCTTATCTCAAGTTACATGCGCCCCGTGGGCTAACTCAGTAAAATGGGTTCCCAGCCTTCAGGATGGCCATTCTTATGCTAACCCACTCTTAAGAGTGCAAGGTGCCAGCTTTTGCTTTGCTTTGCAGAGATGGCTGTACTTATGTCAGGGCTAGACTCCAGGTGGGTACAGCCTTGTTTTTCTTGGCCTTCACACCTGGAGCTGGTTTCTGGGACTTGTTTTTAAGTCCCCTGGGGGAGGGGAGCAGGGACAGTAAAATAGGTCCTTACAAGATCTCATTTACAATTCTGGGAAGGCAAAGAGAAAACCATTTACAGATCAACTAACCTAAGAAAACTTTGCCCTTTTAAATAGAGAGAAAACCAGCCTTTCTATACCAGTGTCTGTCCTTTTTTTTTTTTTTTAAATGTGCATCCTTAAGATATGAGTTTTCTGGGTTTCCCTCCCATCATAAATGATGTCGCAGACAAAGGGAAGGGGAGATCTTTCAGCTGCTGTCCTGCTCGCGTCCCTTGCGGGAACTTAGGAGCGTCTTAGCTAAGGTCTGTCCGTATAAACCCCGGACCAGGCTACACCATGGAGTAGCTGCATAATTGCTGCCATGGCCCTCCTGGTCAAGGATGCAAGAAAATTGTCTCTGGGTCAAAATCTCACCTTGACCACCACCCACGCTATCGAGGGCCTTCTCTGGACTCCACCAGACCGGTGGATAACAAATGTCCTAGTGAGGGGGTATCAGCCCCTCCTCCTCAAAGAACTAAAAGTGATCTCCCAGCCTCAGGCGGTGCTAAATCCAGCCACGTTGCTACCAGAGGTGCTGGCTGACCACCCACGCGACTGCGGGAAGGCCCAGCCCAAGTCACAGGAATAAGGTCGGATCTCAGAGACACTCCCCTCTCAGATGCAGAAATGACTGTTTAGAGACGGGAGTAGCTACATGGTCGATGGAAAGAGGTATGCGGAGGCTGCCGTGGTTTCTCCTGAGCAGGGACTCTGGATGACGGACCTGCCACACAGGACCTCAGCGGAAAACGGAGCTGATTGCATTCACCAAGGCACTACTACAGATGGCCAAGGGGCCCGATGTACACCCTGCTTAAACAAGGCGTTGCGGTTTGTCTTGGAAGGAGCCACATCCTCGCCAACCCAGGGACTTGGTTTGGATGCATGCTGCCAAGTGGGAAACTTGGAGCCTCGCTGGAAGGGACTGTTTACTGTCATCCCGACCACCCCCACGGCGATGAAAATAGAAGGCATCGGGGCCTGGATTCACGCGGGTCACGTCAAACGAGCTGATGAAGTTCTAGAACCTAGGTGAGGTTTGGTGGGCTGAGGTCCGGAGCCGATGACCAAGAAAGAATTCTTGAGACATCTTTGGTGCAAAATGGTAGTTTATTAAAGCACGGGGACAGGGCCCGTGGGCAGGCAGAGATGCGGCCGCCCCGGGTTGTTAGGAGTGGTTGGTTATATACACAGGAGTTGGGTAGGTGAGGACAAAGGGGTATTCAGAAGGGCTATTGGGGCAAAGAATACTATCAGAATATTGAAGGCTTAGTTACTATCAAGTAAAGACAATTGAGAGTCTCCTGGTGGAATGTTACATTCCTGCTATCAAGCATCCCTGTTAATGAGATTTAGGTTTAAAGACAATTGGGAGTCTGGTGGAATGTTACATTCCTGCTATCAAGCATCCTTGTTAATGAGATTTAGGTTTAGAAGAAATTTAACTTTATTTACTTTTCCTTCTACCTCCACCTCCTTCGGTTTTTATGGAGGGGAGGGTAACATTAGGCTTGAGGAACTGAGTTCTGTGTCTTTGGAAATTGGGCTATTGATAAGGTAACTTCTTTGTTGTAATCTCAAGGACACTTGCAAACCAAGGGAGACTCCTGTCTTGTAGGATTGTGATCTCAGCAAGTTAACCATTTATTTTATGGCAGTCAGGGGTGCCTGAGGAATGCCACACATATGGAGGGGAGCGGGCGAAGAGGGGGTGCAAGGCGCCAGCCCCTGCCCTGTCCTCAGCCAGCCCCCTGCTCCCTCATCAGAGCCAAGGATGAGGACGCCCCCCAGAGGTGGATGCCGCTGCTGATGGACCCCGCTGATCATGGACTAAAGCTAAGACTCAGAAACAATGAGTTCATTGAGTTCATTGTTGCTTCTATTGTTAAAGTATAGGTGGGAAATATAGACAATTAGGGCTTGACATACTATTTCTAAAAAGGGGGTGCTCTGCATAGCCCTAGGAGAGAAATGCTGTTTCTGGGTAAACCACTCTGGAATCATTAAAACAGTCTGGCAGCTGTTAAAAAAGGGATGTAGAACTGGCTGAAAAGTCAGATTTGACTAATCTCCAAAGAAAAGGGAGAATGTAAGGGCCTATTCAGCCAGAGCATCCCCACCCCAGTTGAACTGCAATTTTGCTGTAAAGCTTAAATTGACCTTGCCCCCCCAGGGGAACTTATTTAAAAGCAAGTCCGGGAAACCAGTCCCACGTAACAAAGTCCAAGTACAGGCGTGGGTTGGGCCAGGTGGAGGTATTCAATCAGTGGGGGATGCATACTGTCTCCCTGGTTACCAAGGAGTATAGGCCCTGCCCTTTGGGAGCCTTTTGGGCGCCAATCCCAATCAAGGTGTAATAGGCTGGTTCAAATGTCTACGAGGGTAAATTGTAACTCAATTGGTCACCTAGCATCACTGTGGAGTTTCCTGTGTGTGTTAAAATCCCATTGGCCACCTGTGAGTAGCCAGGCCTGACCGCATGGTCTTTGCCCTTAAAAGCTAGTCTGTGAAACAGAGAAGGGTTGCCCTCTCTTTGTAAGAGGTGCGGCCTGAATGTTCGGTTAGATTCCTGATGCTTGGCACGAAATAAAGCCTTGCTTGACCTTCAAAACAAAAACAAAAAAAACAAAAAACAAAACCCTGCAGCTGTGCTTAGCCAGCTAGCTCCACCCTCTGGGTGTGAGATGACCTGGGACACTGCTTTTTCTTGCTTCTTTGTGGGACTCTTATCCGCAGGCAGGTAGTTGGGCTTTTCTGTGTTCTGTTCTACTTCCACAGGTATATCTTGGAATGGGACCAGCATCTCTTCTCCAATTTCACTTTTCACAACATGCTGAGCCTTCATATCCTTGATTGATGCTATTACTGATGCCAAGGCCTCTGCTTTCAAATCCAAATGGATCCACGCTGAAAGCGTCCGTAGACAAAAGGACAAGACTGATACAAAGTGAAGGTCAAACAAAGCTTTATTTCACGCCAAGCATCGAGAATCAAACTGACTGTCCAGGGCCATCTCTTGCAAAGAGGCGACCCCTCCCAGTCTCACAGACTAACTTTTATAGAGTAAAGGCCATGTGGTTGAGCCTGGCCACACACAGGTGGCCAATTGAATTACATTCTACTCCATGATAGTCATCTAATTCAGCCTATGACCTTGGCTAGAATCGGTTCCTTTGTCTGGTGTCCAAAAGGAGGGGCTCACACTCCTTGGTGGGTAATACGTGCGCTTTCCCTTGTTTGGATGTTTCCACCTGGCCTGGCTCATCCTTTGC
>NW_026740721.1:0-7091 GCF_022355385.1 Mustela nigripes
CTGAGCAAGGAGCCCGATGTGGGACTCGATCCCAGGACGCTGGGATCCTGACCTGAGCCGAAGGCAGCTGCTTAACCAACTGAGCCACCCAGGCGTCCCTTCAGTCTTTTTTTTTTTAAATAAAAGATTTTACTTTTTTATTTGACAGAGAGTGAACACAAGCAGGGAGAGCAGCTGGTGGAGAGAGAAGGATAAGCAGGCTTCGCTGCCAAGGAGGGAGCTTGATGCGGGACTTGATCCCAGGACTCTGGGATCATGATCTGAGCCAAAGGCAGATGCTTACCTGACTGAGCCATCCAGGCGCCCCCATTTCAGTCTTTTTTTTTTTTTTTTTTTTCTTTTTGATATTTTTTTTATTTACTTGAGAGAGAGACAGTGAGAGAGAACATGAGCGAGGAGAAGGTCAGAGAGGGAAGCAGACTCCCCATGGAGCTGGGAGCCCGATGCGGGACTCGATCCCGGGACTCCGGGATCATGACCTGAGCCGAAGGCAGTCGTCCAACCAACTGAGCCACCCAGGCGCCCATCAGTCTTTTTTTTTTTAACACAAATTTACCCTTTTGGGTACTAATGTGTTATATTTTTGAATCAGAATGTTTAGCTCTAGTAAACACTTAGAGATCATTTGGTCTTACCCCCTCATTTGAAAGACATTGAGGCATTAAAAAAAAGATACATGATTCAATCAGTGGAGAGAATTTTTGTTGTTAATTCTATTATCTGTTTTAGTTATTAATTTTGTCTTTTTCAACTTTGTTTTGCTAGAAATGCCCCAAATCACATGGAATTTACATTGATTGATAAGTCCAATGAAAAAAAGAAGATATGTAATCAGAAACAAAATCTTGAAAGAAAAGATCATGAAAAGTTATCACAAAATGCACTTCCTGTAATAGGTGTTTGGGAATTTGAACGTGATGATGATGAATATATTAAGTTCCTTGATCTCTTCTTGAGTTATGTTCTTGAAAGAGACCTACTTGATTCTAAGGATCCTGGCATTCCATTTCTAACCAGTTTTTCTGGACATCTTAGAGAAAACGAACTTAATTCTTTACTTTTTGATGTGCATACAACATTAAAACGACGTCAAGGCAAAACCAAAAGCCAGAATGTGTTTAGAGCTGGCTCCTGCTTTGTTGCTTCTGAGTCTTATGAGTCTGAAAAATCAGAAAACCAAGAACTTTCAGCTTCAGTCCCAGTTAATCAAGGAATCGGGCCATTTTTAGAGAGCCCTTTGAATGAAGTCGATAAAAAGGATGGGACAAGTGGATTGTTTGGTTTTAAAAAAAAGTCAGTTTACAGAATACAAGATGACAAATCAGAGAAACCTGTAATCCAGAAATTGTCAAACCATAATTTTTGGACTCCCAAGCCTAACAAAACTAGAAGGTATACTTTTAAAGCAATTCAGTGCAATGATATTAACCCTCAAGAAGATCTTCCTCTAGCTCTAAATAACACATTTGGCAGTATAAGAAGGCTGCTGGAATGGATGATAAGGTGGTCTAATAAAAGACTGCCCTCTGATCCTACTCTCACTGAGTTATCCTGGGAGTATAGTCCTGTCATTCGTGTAAAGACCTCTACAGCTGCCATTCTTACATCATTGTGGCTTTTGGAACAACCATATTTTGCTACATATAAGGCAAAAAATGTCACTTTTAAGGTAAGAACTTGAATTCTTTATTGAATACAAATGAGAATTCTCACTGTAGATTGAAACTATTTTTATATTTCTCCATCGATTAAAAAGTCACTAAGTAACAAAGTTAATGACACTGTTGATTATAATCTGCATAATTAATTATTTTTCTTTAAGTGATTCCTTTAATTCTCAAAAATAATTAATTAGGGTAAAAGTGTTTTCATAGAGGTTATGAGGTTTTGTGATTTTATGTGTGTTTATTAAAAAAAGAAAAAGGAGGAAAAAGGAGATAATTTTAAGTGATACTATGAGTGGTAGTACCTTTATATTCTTTCTCTTTCAAGTCTCAGGTTGGTTCAGTGGAAGACTAGGTCTCTATAGAGTTTTTATTACTGGTGTCTCATCATATGCAATAGAGAATCATTTTTCTTACAATCTGGACTAGAATTTAGGGAACCATACTGGAGAGTCAGATGGGTATAAGTAGAGAAGTTAGTGCTTATTAACTATTTTTTCTTTTCTTTAACCAGTGGCAACTTGCAAACTGCTCTTTTAACCCATTTGCAAGAACAAATATTTTTACATAAATATCTTTTGCTTGGGTGGTTGCTGTTGCACTGGAAAAAAAAACTATGGAGATGAACTTTTTGGAAAACCAGTTTATGTATGATAAAGTTGTTGAAAAATGGAAATGGGCTTTTTTAATATTTGGAGAATTCCAGTAGTTTCTAATTTTTTGTTTTTTTTTCTCAGCTTTATTGAGGTATGGTTGAAAAATTGTAAGATATTTAAATATACAATGTGATGAATTAATAGACATATATATAGTGAAAAGATTCCCTTCATCTAATTAACACATTCAACACCTCATATACTTTTTTTTTTGGTTAGACATACAAGTTCTACTCTCAGCAAATTTCACTTCTGTAATGCAGTGTTGTCAGCTATAGTTATCATATTACATTAGCTTCTCAGACCTCATTTATTTTATAACTGAAAGTTTGTATAGGCATACCTAGTTTTATTGCACTTTGCTTTATTGTACGTTGCAGATACTACAGTGCACCCTGCACTGGGCAAATTTGTCTGTACCATTTTCTAGTAGCATTTGCTTGCCTCATGTCTCTGTAACATTTTGACAATTCTTGCAATATCTTAAACTTTTTCATTATCCTTATATTTGTTATATATTTATGATCAGTAATCTTTGATGTTACTATTGTAATTGCTTTGGGGCACCACAAACTATGCCCATATTAGATGATGAACTTCATCAATAAATGTGTGTGTTTTGACTCTACCACCAACTGGCTGTTCCCCCATCTCCCGCCCTCTCCTCCAACCTCCATTTTCCCTGAGACACAACAATATTGAAATTAGACTAATTAATAATCCCACAATGGCCCCTAAGTGTTCAGGTGAAAGAAAGAGTCACTTGTTTCTCAATTTAAGTCAAAGGCTAGAAACGATTAAGATTAATGAAGATGGTATGTTGAAAGGTGAGATAAGCCAAAATCTAGACTTCTTGCAACAAACAGCCAGGTTGTGAATGCAAAGGAAAAGTTCTTTTTTTTTTTTTTTTAAAGATTTTTTATTTATTTGACAGGCAGAGATTACAAGTAGGCAGAGAGGCAGGCAGAGAGAGAGAGGAAGAAGCAGGCTCTCCGCCTAGCAGAGAGCCCGATGCGGGGCTCGATCCCAGGACCCTGGGATCATGACCTGAGCCGAAGGCAGAGGCTTTAACCCACTGAGCCACCCAGGCGCCCCGCAAAGGAAAAGTTCTTAAAGGATATTAAAAGTGCTAGACCAGTAAACACATGAATGATAAGAACATGGAACAGCCTTATTGCTGATATGGAGAAAGTTTTAATGGTCTGGATGGAAGATCAGAGCAGCTACAACATTCCCTTAAGCTGAAGCCTAGTCCCAAGCAAGGCCCTGACTCTTCAATTCTGTGAAGGCCAGGAGAGGTGAGGAAGCTGCAAAAGAAAAGTCTGAAGCTAAGCTGAGGTTGATTCACAAGGTTTAAAGAAAGAAGCCATTTTCATAACTAAAAGTACAAGATGAAGTAGCAAGTGCTGATGTAGAAGATCCTGCAAGTTATCCAAAAGATCTAGCTAGAATAGTTAATGAAGGTGGTTACACTAAACAACAGATTTTCATTGTAGACAAGATAGCCTTATACTGGAAGAAGATGCCATCCAGGACTTTACTAAAGTCAATAAAGGTAAAGTCAATGCCTGGATTCAAAACACAGGCTGACTCTCCCACAGGTGCCATTGAGCTGCCCTGTTCATTAGCATACAAGCAGAGGGAGCTGAGGGCAGCTAACTGGACCCCAGATTTTTGTTGAGCTTTACCATAAACTCCAAGTCCCGGGGCATTTGTATAGCTGCCCTTCTGGGATAAAGTGTCACTAGCCACAGCACAGCAAGATGCTCCCACAGAGGGTCAGCATAGGTTCATGCCATGCCAGGTTCCTAAAATTTGGAGTTTTGAAACCCAGCGGGCATACTTGAGATAAAACAGGATGACTATGTGGACAGACAGCTCAGACACAGACAGAGTGAAGGCAAGGATCTGACAGAAGCCTGGGACACAGCGGGGGAGATTGTTTGCTCATCTCTGAGGGCTTCCTGTACAGTGGTGGGCATAAACTCCCCTCTCGGGGACAAGAGAGCAAGCTGATGTCATTTCCTCTTCCCCCTGCATCAATACAGGTGAACATCATTGAGCAGCATGGCACCCCATAGTGGAGGCTTGAGCCACTTACACCAACCCCCACTCCTCTGCACTCTGCAGGTGCTTCTGAACTAGGGCAAATGTGCCTGAGAGTCATAGGAGCAGCAGGCTCCCCCTATCCCCCTGCAGAAGATCACACAGATCCCCTGCATGCATCAAGCCTACTGACCATAGAGTGCTGCAAAATTTAAGCACTAAGAGAAATAGGCTCTAACTTGCCTGCCTTCTTTCCTTCCTTCCTTTTCTTCTTTCCTTCCTTCTTTCAGAGAGAGCACATGCAGGGAGGGTCAGAGGGGAGGGAGAGGGAGAGAGAATATCAAGTACTCCATGGTGAAAGTGGAACCTGACATCGGCTTTAGTCTCCCAACCCTGAGATCATGACCCTAGTCGAAATCTGAGTTAGATGCTTAACTGACTGAGCCACCCAGGCGCCCCGGACCTAGCCTCTTTTAAGCCGACCAAAACACACCTAGTTAAAACTTGTCACACAACTGGAAAAAGTCCAAATACTCCCCACTGCAGGAAGGGAGAAACTCTGCAGAGGACTGACCTGAGGGAAAAAGCAGCCAAACATGACAGCAGAATGCACAGAGCATATACCAGAAACACTTCATGAAGCACCAGGTCTTGGATGATATAGAAACTCTTCTTAATATAGCCATTACTCCCAGGAGCAGGAAACATGACTCGCTTTCTAACACACAGAAGACAGAGACCTAGACAAAATACCAAGATGGAGGAATTCACCCTAAAAGAAAGACGAAGAGGTCACTGCCAGGGATCTAATCAAAACTGATAGAAGCAATACACCTGAACCAGAATTTAAAACAACAATCATAAGAAACTAGTCTGGCCAAAATAAAAAATACTACAACAAGATGCAAAACTGACTGGATGTAGTGACTACAAGACTGGCAGAAGCAGAGGAATGAATAGTGATGTAGGAGATAAAATTATGGAAAATAATAAAGGTGAGAAGAAGAGGGAAAGAAAAATTGGATCATGACTATAAACTTAGGGAACTCAGAAACTCCATAAAATGTAATAATATCCGTATCATAGGAGTCCCAGGAGAAGAAAGGGCAGAAAGTTTATTTAGCAAATTATAGGTGAAAACGTCTCTAATCTGGGGAAGGAAACAGACGTCCAAATCCAGGAGGGACAGAATACTCCAAATCAACAAAAGCAGGCCAACACCAAGACATATCATAGTAAAATTTGCAAAATACAGAGGTAAGGAAAAAATCCTGAAAGCAGCAAGGGAAAAGAAAATCCTGATGTACAAGAGAAGACAAATAAGGTTAGCAGGTCTCTCCACTGAAACCTGGCAGGCCAGAAGGGAGTGGCATGATATATTCAACGTGCTGATGGGGAAAATATACAGCCAAGAATACTCTATCTGTCAAGGCTGTCATTCAGAATAGAACGAGGGATAAAGAATTTCCTAGACAAACAAAAACTAAAGGAGTTTGTGATCACTTAATCAGCCCTGCAAGAAACATTAAAGAGGACTCTGAGTGGGAAAGAAAGACCAAAAGTAACAAAGACCAGAAAGGAACAGAGACAATCTACAGGAATAACAATTTTATGGGTAATACAATGGCATAAATTCTTATCTATCAATAATCACTCGGAATGTAAATAGACTAAATGTTCTGGTCAAACGACGTAGAGTCTCAGAATAGATAAAAACAAAACCAAGACCCATCTATATGCTACCTACAAGAGACTCAATTTAGACCTAAAGACACCTACAGATTGGAAGTGAGGGATAGAGTACCATTTGTCATGCTAATGGATGTCACATGCCCTCCTTAATGCCCATCAGACAAACTATATTTTAAACAAAAGATTGTAACAAGAGATGAAAATGGGCACTACATCACAATCAAGGGGTCTATCCAACAAGAAGATCTAACAATTGTACATACTTATGCCCCCCAACTTGGGAACACCCAAATATATAAATGAATAGTAACAACATAAATAAACTTATTGTTAACAATACATAATATTAGGGGCCTTTAACACCCCCACTTAAAGCAATGGACAGATCATCTGCATAGAAAATCTTCAAGGAAACAAGGCCTGTGAATGACACCCTGGACCAGATGGACTTAACAGATGTATTTGGAACATTGCATCCTAGAGCATCAGAATACAGATTCTTTTCTAGTGAACATGGAAGGTTCTCCAGGATTGATCACATACTGGGTCGCAAATCAGGCCTCAAAAAGATTGAGATCATACCATACATATTTTCAGACCACCATACTATGAAAGTTAAAGTATATCACAAGAAAAAAAATTGGAAAGACCATAAATTCATGGGAGTTAAAAAACATCCTATTGAAGAATGAATGGGTTAACCAGATAATGAAAGAAGAAATACAAAAAATACATGGAAGCAAATGAAAATGAAAACATGATGGACCAAAACAGTCGTAAGAGGGAAATACATAGTAGTACAGGCCTACCTCAACAATCAGGAAAATTCTCAAATAAATAACCTAACCTTTCACCTAAAGGAGCTAGAAAAGAAACATCAAATGAAGCCTAAATCTAGCAGAAGAATGGTAATAAAGCTAAGAGCAAAAATAAATGATAGAGAAGCATACAAGCAAACAAAAAACCAGAACAGATCAGTGAAACTAGGAGCTGGTTGTATGAAGAATTAACAAAATTGATAAGCCCCTAGCCA
>NW_026740722.1:0-7089 GCF_022355385.1 Mustela nigripes
GTTGAAAATAGAACTGCCCTATGACCCAACAATTGCACTATTGGGTATTTACCCTAAAGATACAAACGTAATGATCCCAAGGGGCACATGCACCCGAATGATTATAGCAGCAATGTCCACAATATCCAAACTATGGAAAGAACCTAGATGTCCATCAACAGATGAATGGATCAAGAAGACGTGGTATATATACACAATGGAATACTATGCAGCCATCAAAAGAAATGAAATCTTGCCATTTGCAATGACGTGGATGGAACTAGAGGGTTTATGCTTAGCGCAATAAGTCAAGCAGAGAAAGACAACTATCCTATGATCTTCCTGAGATGAGGAATTGGAGATACAACGTGGGGAGTTAAGGGGGTAGGAGAAGAATAAATGAAGCAAGATGGGATTGGGATCGAGACAAACCATAAGTGACTCTTAATCTCACAAAACAAACTGAGGGTTGCTGGGGGGAGGGGGTTGGTTAAAGAGGGGTGGGGTTAAAAAAATAAAGGGAAAAAAAAGAGAATGTGACATCACTGCGACATCAAATGTGTACTCCGGGGACCGATTCCTCTGAACAGGGTATAGACCAGCTCAGAAGTCACACTGTGAGCCTCTGAGGTCATGCACTGGTATAGTCACCTCATAGTATATGACATTTAAAGGTTAGTGTGTCAAGTGTAAGTCAAAAATGTATTTTAAAATGAGGGGGAAAGTAAGCATATAGTTACTTTTATGGCTTGCCATTTTTACATCTTTTTTAAGTTGTACCATCTTTTCTAAATGTAGAGTTTAACACTGAAACTCAATAATGAAAATAAAATATGTATTGTTTATTTAAAAAAAATATGGGAAAAAGACATGAACATTTATTTTTCTCCAAAGAAGATATAGAAGTGGCCAACAGACACAAGAGAAGATCCTTGGCATCATTGATCATCAGGGAAATGCAAATCAAAACTACAATAAGCTGTGACTTCACTCCTGTTGGAATGGCTAAAATCAACAACACAAGAAACCAAAAGTATTGGCAAGGGCTTGAAGAAAAAAGAATACTTGTACACTGATAGTGGGAAGGCAAACTAGTGTAGTCACTATGGAAAACAGTATGGGAGTTTCTCAAAAAATTAAAAATAGAACTACATTATGATCCAGTAATCACATTACTGGGTATTTACCCAAAGAATACAAAAACACTAATTCAAAAGGATACATTCGCCTCTGTTTATTCAGCATTATTTACAATAGCCAAATTATGGAAACAACACAAGTATTCATTGACAGATAAAAGACTAAAGATGTAGTATACAAACACCATGGAATATTACTCAGCCATAAAAAATTATTAAATCTTGCCATTTGCAACTACATAGATGGATCTATAGAATATAATACTAAGTGAAGTAAGCTAGTCAGAGAAAGACAAATACCAAATGATTTCACTCATATATAGAACTTAAGAAACCAAACAAATTTTTAAAAAAAGAGAGAGAGAGACATACAAAAAAACCCGGACTTTTAAATACAGAAAACAAATAGATGGTTACCAGTTGGAAAGTGGGTGTAGAGATGAGTGAAATAGGTGATGGTGATAAAGGAAGACACTTGTCTTGATGAGTACTGGGTGATGTATGGAATTGTTGAATCACTATAACATATACCTGAGATGAATATAACACTGTATGCTAACTACATTAAAATTAAAATTCAAAAAATTAAGAAATATAAAATAAAGAAATTGATATTTGATTTCTAAAGGAGAAAAATAATGCATATTATTTGTATAAAAGGCAGACGATATTCTGAGAATACTCTGAGAATTAAGGGTTTATTCCATGTATGTAATGTGTACTGAGGGGCAGAAACTGGTTAAAGGCATTTATGATGAGAGCGCAAGAAAAATGTAAGCTGTGCATCCTGCCATAATATTCATGACCTTATTACCCACATAGCCTGATGGTATTTTATGCCCAGGTAAGTAAGAAGAGATAATTATATATTTATATAGGATTGTTTCATTACGCAGAGTAAAAGTAATGAAATCATCTTTTCCCTAGCTCTTACAGCTTTACTTTAGCTCATCAAAAGATCCTCCTCCCTATTTTCCTTAGTGAAATGACAACAATTTATATAATGATTTATAGAAATTATAACATTAAAAATAGTGCTAATTATTATAGCTTCTTAAATAAATACTATAATTCTCTAAGAACTTCTTAAATAATTATTTTTATTTTTTTATTTTTATTTTTATATTTTTTAAAGATTTTATTTATTTATTTGACAGAGAGAGATCACAAGTAGGCAGAGAGGCAGGCAGAGAGAGAGGGGGAAGCAGGCTCCCTGCTGAGGAGAAAGCCTGATGTGGGGCTGGATCCCAGGACCCTGAGATCATGACCTGAGCTGAAGGCAGAGGCTTTAACCCACTGAGCCACCCAGGTGCCCTAATTATTTTTATTTTTTAGTCTTATTTATTTTCCTATGAATATTTTTCTTTTATTATTATTATAATTTTTAAATATTTAAATCATGGGCTATTTATGAGACATAGGCAAAGTGTCTAAATCACTACAGTAATCGCAAAGATTATAGAAATTCTGACATAAGTTCAGTGTATTATGAAAGTACTCAACATTATTAACCTAGTATCAAAAAAATTATTTTGTATCAGCTATTAACTGTAGAGCTCTTATGCCAGTTGTGTGTTGACTATTTTTTTCTGAAGTGTGGCATACACAATTTAACTGGTCATACCATAATCCAAACAGTGTAGTATACAAACAATATAAGGCAGACTTTGGGGACTTGTACAAAAATTTCTGAAGCATCTTCAGAAAGCTGAGAGAATATTCTTTGACATTTCAACTTAATATTGTGTTTTATTTTAAAACAATCTTAAAATATGCAAACATAGATTATACGGGTAGCAAAATTTTTAGCATATTACTGTCGCAAAAGTCCAGTGCCAGTATTTACTTTTGTAATTACAATAAAGCTGGCATAAACAAGCTGGTAAGAAATACGTTGAGATGGATTTAATAGGTAAATGATAACAGCCATGACAAGTAAAGCAGAATGAACTCAAAGGACACTGCTCAAAAAAAGATCTTCTTGTTCAAATACAAATAGCATTGAAATCTGAAAATAAAAAAGAACATGCAAAAAGGCACTAATACCAATCATCAAATGTTAAGCTGTAATTTAGTCAAAGCATATGTAAATGGTCTATTCCATAGGGTCATAATAACAGCTAATTCTACTGAGTGATTTCAAGATGACATGTGCCAAGAATCATTCTAAATACTTAACCTAGTTTGGCTCATTTGATTTTTATAATAATTCAATGAGGCAAGCTCACTTAACATCCCAATTTTACTGATAAGGAATCAAAGATACAGAAAGGCTAGGTAACTTGTCTAGGGTCACACAAGGTGAGATCTGAATCTGAGATATGTTTTTCCAGCCTTTAGGAATGTATGTATGTATGTATTTACTCATTTATTTATAGAAAACTTTACCTTGATCATTGATACACAAGGATAATTTACAGGAAGGTCATATCAACTGTAGGAGCAGTTGAAATTAAGAATTTTTTTTTCAAAACAAAAACTAGATTTTATCTTGGAGTGAAATGGGTCAATCACAAGTGAAGGCAGAAATATTTTTCATATTCATAACTTTAGCCAATATTTGGCCATTTGCCAAATAGTATTGAACAATCCAGTGACTATTTACTTTTTTGTATTGAAAAAGCTGGAGATAATGAAAGTCAAATTTCAATGGGGATATTTTCTGTGAACTTAAAGACAATATAGGTTCCTGATTTACTTCAATTTTTTTCTTTTTTGACTAGTTAGGCAAACATCAAATTTTATTCTATACTATGATTTCTTTAAAAGACTTGTCATAAATATAAATAGTTCCTATTATGGCTTTAAAAATTCAAAACATTAATATCAGTAAATCTGTATGAACATATACATAAATGTATGTGCTCTAAATATACCTAATGCATTTCTATATTAATATTAAATAATAGTTAATTTAAAATAGTTTATGATATATATATTGGTCTTCTTTTTTTCTGGACTAGTAATATTAAATGGTCATTAAAATATAAACTTAAAAAACTTAAAAGATAAACTTAAAAACACAACTCTTTGGAGTTATATTTATGAAATAGATAGTTTTTGTAATCACAAAATGAATTATTAAATGTCTATTTCATAAAACATATCCTCTTGAAAATCATTTGCAAAAGAAAATTTTTGAGATAGTCTCAATTTAAAACAACATTCTATTTACAGATAAATACTACTTGAGTATAGTTCAGAATGTTATATCTAAAAAATATAGTGAGATCCACATAATTTAATTAAAAATAAATACATTTATATCAAAATTATTTTGTAGAAAATAGCAAATGCCACGTTAGTACTTACTAGAAGAAAAGCACATTTAAAAATTTAGAAATCATAGTGCAGTCAGTTAATAATGTTATTTGAGACAAGCTTTTTCTAAATTCTCAAGATTGTCAATAGGCAGCCATAGAAATATTAGACATAAATATTTCGTAAAAATGAAAAACCAAAATGCAGCATTAAGTTTTTAGATGCGTGAAGTTTTTTTTTTTCTTAAAGATTTTATTTATTTGACAGACAGAGATCACAAGTAGGCAGAGAGGCAGGCAGAGAAAGAGAGAGAGAGAGAGGAGGAAGCAGGCTCCCTGCTGAGCAGAGAGCCCGATGTGGGGCTCAATCCCAGGATCCTGGGATCATGACCTGAGCCGAAGGCAGAGGCTTTAACCCACTGAGCCACCCAGGCACCCCTAGATGCATGAAGTTTTGTTTTTCTTTCCAGAAGTGTGCATGTTTTAGAAATCATAACTACTCTAAATGCATGATGATATAATTTTAACACAAGGTCCTTATATCATATTTCTTAAACCAATTATTTTCTAGTTTCTCTCAAGCTATTTAAAACAAACACTAGGTACTTGATAATCAATAGTTGTCATAACTACTCTGTTCATTATACGTTTCCAGTTATATAAGAAGCCAAATTCCTCTCAATGCTGACTATTATAAGAAAATATTTTGCATTTAAAGAAAATAAAAAGATCAAATGCCAGTTTATTCCCATTTAAAGGACACTTTAAGAGAGGTAATAACTGTATTTTACATACCAGCCTTTTATTGGTTAACTTTATAGTACATCTAAATTATTTATAAGAATGTTTATATCCTATTAGAAAATGAGCCAGAGGAGGAAGGAGATGGAACATGTGATTTTGAGAGGTATTTATGAACAAGTGATCCATGTCAGCCAATTGAAATATTTGATTCAATCTCTCTTGATACTATTGTTTCTTTGGAAGGGTAATTTGCTGCTAACATGGAGAACTAATGCTTGCTACTATAGTTAAAATGGCCTGCCTTTCAAGGCTCTTAGGGAAAATAGATGAAGGATATAGAAATGTTGACACTGGTTCTTGTTTCCACTGGAGTTTTAACATTTATGTATATTATTGATCTGAGGATTATTAAATACATATAATAATTTAGGATTGTACAGTTTGGTGATTTATGTCTATAATCTGTATATAGAGTGAAAGTCCTTAGATAATGGTTTTAGAGTATATTAATAGTATTCTTAATAATTTGCTTTGTTTCAATGTTTCATGCATTATAATTTCAAAAGATAATGCATTAAAAATCTATATCTTTATGCTGAAATGCATGATTAAACATGAATATTAGTTTATGTCAACAAGACATTACAGAAAATGTGTAAATCTATTTTTGTGGCACATACTGTCAAGTAGGTATCCTATGTATATTCTTAATTTTCTCCTTGATAACCCCTGATTTTAAGGGAGGGACAATGTACCCCCTTCCTAATCTCCCTTTATCCAGGGTAGCTCTTTGCCATTACATCTCCTCCAGATCTCCTGGAGTTCTGCTTAAACTTGTTTTCCTGATAGGATAAAATGATATAACTTTCCACAGCTTCTTTTCTTCCTGACTTAAAGGTAGACCTAATGCCTGGAGCTGAAGCAGCTTGTAGGAGGCAAGCATGAGGAGAAGAATCAGAAATGTTGGTATTAGTATTATTGAATCACTCAATCCTTTCTGCTTCCCTGGGATAGCACTTTCCAATAGTCATGGCATGTATATTTGACCATTTTCTTTTTTCCTTTTTTAAGCTTTATTGACACATATTTAACAAATAAAATCATAAGATAAGGTATACATCATAATTTGATATGCAGACAACTGTGTAAAGATTCCCACCATATAGTTAACACAAAATTATATGTGTATATATAGCATAAATGCACATATAATATAAATGTATGTATAGCTATGTTACATTATATATATAAACATCATTATCTCTATATCTGAGAAGATTTTAGTCCTAGTTTCTTAGTATGCTCAATTACACAATATGGTGTTATCCAACTATAGTTACCATATTACACATTACATTCCGAGACCTATCTTTCAGCTGAAAGTTTCTACACCTTGAAAGTTTCTACACCTTAACATCTCCTGTTTACCCTGTACCCCTAGTCCCTACCAGCCACTTTTCTTTTATCTTACTCTGAGTTTTATTTTAGATTTCACATGTAAATTCTACTTTCTAGTACTTTCTCTGTATGCTTATTGTACTTAGTATAATGCCCTCAAGTCTATCCATGTTGCAGCAAATGGTAGGATTTCTTTTTCTTTTTAATTTTTAATTTTTTATAAACATATATTTTTATCCCCAGGGGTACAGGTCTGTGAATCACCAGGTTTACACACTTCACAGCACTCACCAAAGCACATACCCTCTACAATCTCCTTAATCCGAACCCCTTCTCCCAACCCCCCTCCCCCCAGCAAACCTCAGTTTGTTTTGTGAGATTAAGAGTCATTTATGGTTTGTCTCCCTCCCAATCCCATCTTGTTTCATTTATTCTTCTCCTACCCACTTAAGCCCCCATGTTGCATCACCACTTCCTCATATCAGGGAGATCATATGATAGTTGTATTTCTCTGTTTGACTTATTTCGCTAAGCATGATACGCTCTAGTTCCATCCATGTTGTCGCAAG
>NW_026740723.1:0-7088 GCF_022355385.1 Mustela nigripes
AAAAAAAAAAAAAAAGCAGCAGCAGCACTGATGTTAGAGGCCTCCAAAGGCCAAGTGCCAGTTAACAGAGGTCAAGAATAAACATGGGGAAAGTAGAATCAGCATAAGTGGGGCTTCATAGGCCCCTGGAAAAAGTTTCAGTCTCTCCCCAAAGTGCAGCAGAAAATCATTTAAATGTGTATCCCATTTAATGTGGTCAATTCTGTTTCAAAGAGATCAAGAAACAGCTAAGAAAAATGTGAAGGAAAACAAAACTTAAGGATTTACTCCACTAGGTATGAAAAACTACTAAAAAAAAACTAAAGTAATTGAAAGTATAATATTATTTCAAAGAAGACAAAATAGATCAATAAAACAGAATAGAAAGCTCAGAATCAGATCTACACATTCAAAATCACTTAATTTATAATGAAAATGACATTGTAGTACAGTGGGTGTAAGGATTATCTTTTAAATAGTGCTGTTTGGTACACACACACACTTGGAAAAATGAAACATAACCTCCTACCTCTCCCCACACAAATTGCAACTCTAGGTGGACTGTAATCTAAATGTGAGTGATAAACCAATAACAGAAAAGAAGCTAGGAAACACATACACACACACATGTGCACAGACACACAGGAGAATATCTTCATAAACTTAAGTGGCTGGAACATTTATGAACAGGACATAACACATACTAACTATTAAAAAGGTGCCAGTAACTTAGTTTTTTGATTAAGAGCTTCGAGTCTTAAGAGAGTGAAAGGCAATCCCGGATGTGAAGAGTTATCTGCTATCCATTAAAAAGGACTTGTATTCAATATATAATGACTATTCTTATACATCCTTAAGAAAAATATAAACAATTCAATAGAAAAAGTCAGGACTAGTTACTTCAGAAAAGATGCTCACATTATTAGTCATTAGAGAATACAAGTTAAAGCCAGAATGCCCTATCATTGGTAATTACTAGAATGGTTAAAATGAATAAGACAAATAATGTGAAGTGTTGACAAAGATATAGAACAACTTCAAATGTCATGCAGTGCTGTTGGCCATCTGGATGTCTTCTTTGCAGAAATGTCTGTTCATGTCCTCTGCCCATTTCTTGATTGGGTTATTTGTTCTTTGGGTGTTGAGTTTGCTAAGCTCTTTATAGATTCTGGACACTAGTCCTTTATCTGATATGTCGTTTGCAAATATCTTTTCCCATTCTGTCAGTTGTCTTTTGATTTTGTTCACTGTTTCCTTTGCTGTGCAAAAGCTTTTGATCTTGATGAGATCCCAATAGTTCATTTTTGCCCTTGCTTCCCTTGCCTTTGGCGTTGTTCCTAGGAAGATGTTGCTGCGGCTGAGGTCGAAGAGGTTGCTGCCTGTGTTCTCCTCAAGGATTTTGATGGATTCCTTTTGCACATTGAGGTCCTTCATCCATTTTGAGTCTATTTTCGTGTGTGGTGTAAGGAAATGGTCCAATTTCATTTTTCTGCATGTGGCTGTCCAATTTTCCCAGCACCATTTATTGAAGAGGCTGTCTTTTTTTCCATTGGACATTCTTTCCTGCTTTGTCGAAGATTAGTTGACCATAGATTTGAGGGTCTATTTCTGGGCTCTCTATTCTGTTCCATTGATCTATGTGTCTGTTTTTGTGCCAGTACCATGCTGTCTTGATGATGACAGCTTTGTAATAGAGCTTGAAGTCCAGGATTGTGATGCCACCAACGTTGGCTTTCTTTTTCAATATCCCTTTAGCTATTCGAGGTCTTTTCTGGTTCCATATAAATTTTTACCCTAAAGATACAAACGTAGTGATCCAAAGGGGCACGTGTACTCGAATGTTTATAGCAGCAATGTCCACAATAGCCAAACTATGGAAAGAACCTAGATGTCCATCAACAGATGAATGGATCAAGAAGATGTGGTATATATACACAATGGAATACTATGCAGCCATCAAAAGAAATGAAATCTTGCCATTTGCGACAACATGGATGGAACTAGAGCGTATCATGCTTAGCGAAATAAGTCAGGCGGAGAAAGACAACTATCATATGATCTCCCTGATATGAGGAAGTGGTGTTGCAACATGGGGGCTTAAGTGGGTACGAGAAGAATAAATGAAGGAAGATGGGATTGGGAGGGAGACAAACCATAAGTGACTCTTAATCTCACAAAACAAACTGAGGGTTGCTGGGGGGAGGGGGTTTGGGAGAAGGGGGTGGGATTATGGACATTGGGGAGGGTATGTGCTTTGGTGAGTGCTGTGAAGTGTGTAAACCTGGTGATTCACAGACCTGTACCACTGGGGATAAAAATACATGTTTATAAAAAATAAAAAATTATATTAAAAAAAAATGTCATGCAGTGCTGAGTATGTGTTCCTATAACCACTTTTTAAAGTTTGTAAAACTATTTGTAAGCATCTACTGAAGCTATACATATGCAGACCTTATGATTCAGTAATTCCACTTCTTGGTATGAACATACATACATATGTTCATCAAAAGACAAGTACAAAGATGTTTCTGGTAGCACTATTTTTAGTTGCCTCAAGCTAGAAGGTACCATGTGCTAAATTGAATTTGGGGCTCTAAGTATTTACTTCTTCCTGTGTCTACAGCCTTTGTGATCTGACTTAGCAGTTTTGACCAATTATGTGGACACAGTGCACTCCCCTGTTCCTTGTCATTGAATTCTTCCATGTGGCATGCTTTGGCCAGTGGTTATTAGCAGATTTAAATTTATCAGAGGCTGAAATGATTTTCTGTGATTGGACCTGTTCTATCATACCTCTGCCATTGCTGTGGCAAGAAAATGTTCCAGAAGCTCATTAGTCAAAAAAAGGATGAGAGACACAGGGGAAGAATAATCCAGCTACTCACAAATATGTGATTCAAGGCAGAATGACCCGTCTGAGTTAACAGTGGCGCTGATGTGCTCCTCCCTGAGGCCCTGAGGTATCATTTTCATTAGTTTCCTTAAGTCAAGCACCTCATAACTTCCCCACAGCTTCAACTGAGCTCTACTACCCTAGGCTTAAAGAAAATACTACCAAGAGGAAAGAAGTATTGAATGCCTGAAAAATATGTATCAAATCATTTCCTGAGCAGCCACGTGACCCCAAGTCAGTCCTACTTCCAAAGTTCCCATGGGATTAAGTCTAGGATATCATAAATAAAAGATCACAGGTTTGGAATCAGACAATTATATGGAATAGTCTTTCAAGCATCACTTATTAGCTGGCTGTGAGCAGATCTTATCATTATTTTAAACCTCAGTTTCTCTACATTTAAAATGAACATGATGCCCCCTAAGTTGAAAAATGTTAATTTACACACATTCTCTAGGCATTCCTTGACTTTACCCAAGACATGATTACAATGTCTTCTACTTCTACATCCATAATCTATTTCCTTACAACAACTCTGGGTGACAGACATTATCTTCATTTTATGAAGGGAGAAACTCAGAACAAAGTGTTCAGACTTTATTTGTAAAGGATTTGGGGTTGCAGTATGGTTAGAAGTAGGGAAACCAACTGGAATATCACTGTAATTGTTCAACTAGGAGGAAATTATGATGTCAACTATAGGTAGAGGGAGGTAAACAGATTCTAGGACATTTCGAATATAAAATTGGCTGAATTTGGTGACTGATTGGATGTTAAAATAGTATGAAGACTAAAGGAGGAGATTGTGACTTAATCCCCTTGGTGTTTGGAGGTAATGTTCACTGAATTTGGGCCCCCAAGGGGGAAAACAGGTTTAAGGGATAATAACAAGTTTGTTTTGGGATATATTGAGAGGGAAGTCATTGTGATGTGTCCAGATGGAGATGTTTGAAAGGCAGTTGGATAAGAGCTCAATCTCAAGATAGACATTTGAATTAGAGTTATAGAGCTGGAAGTTATCCTTATTTGGGATAACTAAAAAGCCAGTTCAGAAAACATACCAAGTCGTATGTGCTTCAGTAAAGCATTTGACCCTTCTGAATGCCAATTTCTTCATCTTTTAAATAAGAAAAATGATGTGATTTACACTGTCAAATGAATTCTGATAAAAGTTTAATTATATAACGTGTAAATAATTTGTAAGCTTTAGAGTGCTAGTTAAATGAAAAAAATTTTTAGTCACATTGTCATTAGCAGCTGGTTGGAGCAAATCTTCCACAGCTGCTCAAGTCTCTGTATCCTACTAAGAATTGTTGGGAGGTTTGTTTTTTGTGTTTATTTTCCTGTATTATTATTTGGAGTTATTCTAGTATTTTTAACAGCCAGATTAGGGCAAAGTAGATAAAAGGTAAAGGTAACTAATGAGTTACTTTGTACTATTTTCTTTTTTTTTTTTTTTTTTTTTTTTTTTTAATTTTTTATTTTTTATAAACATATATTTTATCCCCAGGGGTACAGGTCTGTGAATCACCAGGTTTACACACTTCACAGCACTCACCAAATCACATACCCTCCCCAATGTCCATAATCCCACCCCCTTCTCCCAAACCCCCTCCCCCCAGCAACCCTCAGTTTGTTTTGTGAGATTAAGAGTCACTTATGGTTTGTCTCCCTCCCAATCCCATCTTGTTTCATTTATTCTTCTACCCACTTAAGCCTCCATGTTGCATCACCACTTCCTCATATCAGGGAGATCATATGATAGTTGTCTTTCTCTGCTGTACTATTTTCTAAATAAAAACTAACATTGCAGGCACACCTAGGCAGGTTTATTAAAAAAAAAAAGATTACAGTTTCATATTGATGTGATAAGAGAACTGGCATTTGACAGGATTGGTGATTGAAAAGAAAATATTCTCTTTCTTGGATATCTTCATTGTGATAATATACTTCTGGTAACTAAAAGAACTGATTTGCTGTTAGCATTAGTAGTCAAAACTATTAAATGTTGGAAGATATCTGCCAAAACTAAAGCTTGTCACTATAGAATACTTAGTCTGAAGCCCATCTTTTAAACACTAATCAGGCAGTAGGATCAGTTGTCTATCATGGTCCCTCCTATCTTGTAACAATAAATAGACAACTCCAACATAATAAAGGATATTCTTGGGTTGTCTATAACCACGGGCATGTGTTTAAATCATTCAGATGTGTGTATCAAGTCATTATGAGATATATATATATATATATATAATATATATAATGATTATCCATTATGATTATCCATTATTTCAGAATATTATTCCTATAGGTCTCAAACCTTATTGCAACCTTAAGATGCAGGTTCTATCTCCATAACTTGGTTCTGTTTGTGCAGCTTTGATGGTAATTCATTCATATATGTACAGAGTCAAAGGGCTCGGAAAGTCAATCTCTTTCCTGAATTTAATTCAATTCTACCTGCATGCATTAATTCGCTTTTTGCACCAGATCCTAAACTACTAAAAAAGCTATTGTCATAAAATCTCAACTAACAGGGATGATTGATAGGCAGAAATGGGAAAGTACAAAGGATGCTTGGGGATCAGTGGCTGTGCAGAAGCTACCAATGGAGAGTCCTGAGAAATGACTGGACAGGCAGGTGGGAAAAAGACTGGAGAGCATCAGAGAATGTGAGAAAGGCCTGGACTGAGATGCTGGGTTAACCCTTACAAGCTGCATAATCTTGACCATAGTTATTTTTTCCTTGTAAGCTCAAACTTCCCAATTTATAAAACATCCATCACCAATAGTGCCTTTACCACCATCATTTTCATTGCTGTTACCTCTGTGGTTATTGCCATCATTATCACAGGATTTTTACAATGTCATTGAGAGGATACGTGTAATAGTTAAGCCTGATGCCTACAACAGAGGAGGCTGGCTGGCTCTTTTTCCTTCATCTTAAATGACAGAATGTGATTTTTATGTGTAACATGTTTGTGGGTCTCTGTGCATGCTTTGAAAGTCTCTTCCTACTTGTCAGACAAGAGGGAAAGAGAAGTATGAAGAACTAGGGACAAACTCTAAAACTCGTCCATCTCCAAATTTGTTTTAGACACTCCATATAAAGATCAGAGCTCCACATAAAACATTGGGAAATCGGGCCAGCCTTTTAAGACCTGAAAGTCGCAAAGTGTGGCAGCAATCTTGAACCATGTGCTGGGGATCTTGGAGTGTTCTTCAGGGTGGAGAGGGATATTTGAATATTTCTGTTGTTGTTATTGTTTTATTTTTTTATTTATTTGTAAAAGAAATGAAACAAATGTGTTAAGGAAATAAAATAACAACATAATATTTGGGTTATCTTGTGTAAGACCTGGTGATCAGATTGAAAGCTGCTCCTGGCTTCAGGCACCTTCAATAGCGAGCTGTCTTTCCTGATCTGTCAGTAAGTGTCACTGGGGCTGGTTTCATCTGAAGTAGGGACATATCTGAGTTCCGCCTGCCATGGATTGAAATCACCTTTATTATCTGAGCTGTCTATCTGGTGAGTGTGCTGTGTATTTGTGTTTGTGTTTTCCTTTCCATCTCCCCCAGTCCATTTCCAATACTGAAGGTGATGTAGGAACTGATAATGGAATGACCTTGAGGCCAAAAAATGCGGAGTGAGTAACGTTCAATAAAATGGACTATGACAGGTATTTCATAAAAGAGGTTTGCGAACAGATGACTTTTTACAAAGAAAATAAACTAACATTGCTTTGTTGTTCAGGTGCCAAAGTGATTTGCTTTTCTCTGCTCTAGCAGATTCTGATTGACTTTTTTCTCCTGTGAAAGATGAAGAAAAAGAGAGAAAAAGATTGCTCTATATGATCTATTCAATAAGAGGGCAGACCATTAATAGTTTTTTTTCTAATTTTGCTACTTCTATTAATGCTAATGGAAGAGAACTTCAATTTACTTAAACCTCAGAAATAATAGCCATCATGATTCTCCTAATATTTATTGAGCACTTACTGTGTGCCAGTTGCATTAGTAACCACTCCATAGGCATTATCTAATTAATACCCTAACTCTGGGAAGAAATTAAAACAAAGGGAGTATAAGTAATCAGCCCAACATTTAGGAATAAAATTGAAATTCAGACTCACTTATCTCTGAAATCAAAAATCTATGCTTTTTTTTAATTAATTTTTTATTTTTTATAAACATATATTTTTATCCCCAGGGGTAC
>NW_026740724.1:0-7087 GCF_022355385.1 Mustela nigripes
CATAAAAGAAATTGAGGAAGACACAAAGAAATGGAAAAATGTTCCATGCTCCTGGATTGGAAGAATAAATATTGTGAAAATGTCTATGTTACCTAAAGCAATCTACACATTTAATGCAATTCCTATCAAAATACCATCCATCTTTTTCAAAGAAATGGAACAAATAATTCTAAATTTTATATGGAACCAAAAAAGACCTCGAATAGCCAAAGGGATGTTGAAAAAGAAAGCCAAAGTTGGTGGCATCACAATTCCTGACTTCAAGCTCTATTACAAAGCTTTCATCATCAAGACAGCATGGTACTGGCACAAAAACAGACACATAGATCAATGGAACAGAAAAGGGAGCCCAGAAATAGACCCTCAAATCTATGGTCAACTAATCTTCGACAAAGCAGGAAAGAATGTCCAGTGGAAAAAGGACAGCCTCTTCAATAAATGGTGCTGGTAAAATTGGACTGCCACATGCAGAAAAATGAAATTGGACCATTTATTTACTCCATACATGAAAATAGACTCAATATGGATGAAGGACCTCAATGTGAGAAAGGAATCCATCAAAATCCTTGAAGAGAACACAGGCAGCAACCTCTTCGGCCTCAGCCACAGCAACATCTTCCTAGGAAAAACGCCAAAGGCAAGGGAAGCAAGGGCAAAAATGAACTATTGGGATTTCATCAAGATCAAAAGCTTTTGCACAGCAAAGGAAACAGTTAATAAAATCAAAAGACAACTGACAGAATGGAGAAGATATTTGCAAATGACATATCAGATAAAGGACTATTGTCCAAAATCTATAAAGAACTTAGCAAACTCAACACCCAAAGAACAAATAATCCAATCAAGAAATGGGCAGTGGACATGAACAGACATTTCTGCAAAGAAGACTTCCAGATGGCCAACAGACACTTGAAAAAGTGCTCCATATCACTCGGCATCAGGGAAATACAAATCAAAACCACAATGAGGTATCACCTCACACCAGTCAGAATGGCTAAAATCAACAAGTCAGGAAATGACAGATGCTGGCGAGGATGCGGAGAAAGGGGAACCCTCCTACACTCTTGGTGGGAATGCAAGCTGGTGCAGCCACTCTCGAAAACAGCATGGAGGTTCCTCAAAATGTTGAAAATAGAACTGCCCTATGACCCAGCAATAGAACTACTGGGTATTTACCCTAAAGATACAAACGTAATGATCCAAAGGAGCATGTACACCCGAACGTTTATAGCAGCAATGTCCACAATAGCCAAACTATGGAAAGAACCTAGATGTCCATCAACAGATGAATGGATCAAGAAGATGTGGTATATATACACAATGGAATACTATGCAGCCATCAAAAGAAATGAAATCTTGCCATTTGCGACAACATGGATGGAACTAGAGCATATCATGCTTAGCGAAATAAGTCAAGCAGAGAAAGACAACGATCATATGATCTCCCTGATATGAGGAAGTGGTGATGCAACATGGGGGCTTAAGTGGGTAGAAGAAGTATCAAGAAACAAGATGGAATTGGGAGGGAGCGAAACCATAAGTGACTCTTAATCTTACAAAACAAACTGAGGGTTGCTGGGGGGAGGGAGGTTGGGAGAAGGGGGTGGGATTATGGACATTGGGGAGGGTATGGGCTTTGGTGAGTGCTGTGAAGTGTGTAAACCTGGTGATTCAGAGACCTGTATCCCTGGGGATAAAAATATATGTTCATAAAAAATAAAAAATTAAAAAAAAAAAGAAATTCAGTCATAGGAAAAAAACTGAGGGTTGACGGAGGAGAGAGGGGAGAGGGGATGAAGTAACTGGGTGATGGGCATCAGGGAGGGCACATGTTGTAATTAACACTGTGTGTCAGATACAACTGATGAGTCACTGAACTCTACCACTGAAACTAATAATATACTGTATACTAATAAATTAAATTTAAATAAAAATGATGTTACATATGAGCTCAATGGTAAACAAAAATAAAAACCTATAATACACACACACGCATACACACACACACACACACAGAAAAACACGCACACAAAATAATAATAAGGAGAAAGGAATCCAAGCATAACACTAAAGCAAGTGAGGAAAGAGAAAAAAAAAAAGAACAGAGAACTACAAAAACAACCAGAAAAAAAGACAATATATACATACCTATCAATAATTACTTGAATTGTAAGTGGACTAAATGTTCTGATAAATAGAAAAACAGGGTAACTCAATGAAGAAACAAATAAACAAACAGAAAATATTTATGTGCTGCCTACAAGTGACTTACTTCAGATTTAAAGGCACATACAGACCAAAAGTTAAGGAATAGAAAAACACATACCATTAAAATGGATGTGAAAAACAAAACAAAACAAAACAAACAAACCAACAAAATCCCTGGGGACCTGATGTTTTTTCAGACAAAATATACTTTAAAACAAAGATTGTAGTAAGACAAAAAGAGTTTTCCACATAATGTTAAAGAGATCAAGGCAAAATAGGATATCATAATTATAATTATCTATGCATCCAATATAGGAGCACCTAGATACATAAAGCAAATGTTATTGAACATAAAGAGAGAAATTGTTGTAATACAGTTGAAGGGAACTTTAACACCCCACTTACATCAAATTTTTTCCAGGTAGAAAATCACTAAAGAAACAATAGCTTTGAATGATACCTTAAGCCCCATTGGTCTAAGAGATATATACAGGGAATTCCATCCCCAAACAGCAGAATATACATTCTTTTCAAGTGCATAAAAAGTGTTCTCCTGGATAAATTTCATGTTAGGTCATGAATTATGCCTCAATAAGTTGAGACATAATTGAAGAATTTAAATAATAACCAGCATCTTTTTCAACTCAATGCTATGAAATTAAGAAATGCATTACACACACACACACACACACAAAAAAAAAAAAAAACAAACAAAAAAAAAAAACTGGAAAAAACCCACAAACACAATGTGGTTAAAAAAGATTGTTAATAAACAAAGAAAGAAACCAACAAACTGGGTCAACTAAGAAATCAAAGACAAGATAATAAATACATATAGACAAATGAAAATGAAAATATAATGCTCTACAATGTTTGGGATATGGCAAAAACTATTCTAAGATGGAAGTTCCTAATGATAAGAGCCTACCTAAAGATATAATAAAAATAGAAAAGACAAAAATAATAATCTAATCCTGCATCTAAGGTATTTAGAAAAAGAACAAGCAGAACCCAAAGCTAGTAGAAGGAAAGGAACAATAAATATTAGGGCAGAACTAAATAAAATTTAAAAAGTAGCAAAAGATCAATGAATCCAAGAGTTGATTCTTTGAAAAGATAAATGCAATTGATAAAGCTCTAGTCAGACTCACCCTCTATATATATATATATATATATATATGACTCAAATTAAAAAAAAAAGAAACATAAGTACTCACACCACAGAAAAAGAAAAGAATTATAAGATATTGTGAAAAATTATTTGTTAACAAATAGGACAACCTAGGAGAAATGGATAAATTCCTAGAAACACAATTTTCTAAAACCAAATCAAAATGAAATAGAAAATTAGAACAAATTGATTACTAATAATTAAAGTGGAACAGTAATCAAAAAACAAAACAAAACAAAACAAAAACTAAAAGAAACAAACAAAAACTCCCAACAGGCGTACCTGGGTGGCTCAATCAGTTAATTGTTTGACTCTTGATCTCGCTTAGGTCTTGATTTCAGGTTCATGATCTTGGCAGGGAGTCTTTTTAAAGAAAAAACTCTCAACAAGCAAAAGCCTAGGGCCAGATTGCTTCACAGGTGAATTCTCCCAAACATTTAAAGAAAATGTAATACCTATTTTTCTCAAACCATCCCCCCTGCAAAAAAAGGGAAAAAAATGTTCTAAATCCATTCCATGAAGTAAGCATTACCTTGATTCAAAAAGCACTATGTGATCCAGCAAACAAAATACCTGGTAATTACCCAAACGAGTTGGAATTTTATGTCCACAGAATACCTTTACATAAATATTTATAGCAGTTTTATTCATAACTGCAAAACTTGGAACCAATTAGGTTTCTCTTCAGTAGGTGACTTGAGAAAATAAAAATTGCTTAATCTAAGCAATGGGATATTATTCAGCACTGAAAAAAATAAGCTATCAAGCCATGAAAACATATGTGTGAAATATGAGTGCATATTAGTAGGTGAAAAAAGCCAATCTGGAAAAGATACAAATGATGTGATTCTGGAAAAGGCAAAACTATTGAGATAGTAAAAAACACTAGTGAGTTCTTGGTACTAGGAGGCAGGAGGGTAATTTTAATGAAGTAAAAGTACTCTGATACTATCATGGTGGATACATGTTATTACACATTTGCACATATCCATATAGTGTACAACACTACAGGTGAACCCTAAGCTAACTGTACTTTGAGTGATCACCATGTGTCAGTCAGGGTAGGTTCACCAATTGAAATGAATATATCTTCTCTTGGTGGATATTGATAATGGCAGAGTATTTGCATAGGGGAACATAGGGCAAATATGGGAAATTTCAGTGTATTCTTCTCAATATTGCTATGAATGTAAAACCTAAAGTCTACTAAAAACTGCTTACCTTTGATTTTTCAGCAATGAAATATACAAGAGTCTAAGGTGATACAGGACAGAAATTAGAGTTTCAGTGAACAAACAAACTTGATGTTTTGAGTTAACTCAAGGGACTAATTTAAAAGTTGCAAGTATTCTACTTACTGATGAAAAAAAATAAAAATAATACATTTGTGTGTAGGAAACATATATATATAATGCCATGTTTGTCAGAAATTTTCCAGAGAATACAGGCCTACACAGGGGACAGTGTATTCTTCATTTTATCTGTTTTGATTTGGCATTTGGTCTAATTCTGAGCTCTCATTTCACAGATGAATCTCTTTCTAGCAAGTGTCCAATAGAACAAAGGAGACTGTTCTCTGGGGTATACTGTTTGCATTTATTAATCATTGATTAAATTGTCTCTGTGATACAGAAACAAATATCTGTTTTCCAGGATTAATGAACAAGTCATTTCAATTAAAAGAAATCATTAAAATGCAAGTTCCATTTTATGCAGAAGTCTGTATAGTACTATAAATAAGCTTTTTTACTTTTTCAAAGAATTGCTTGAAGATTTAATTGTGTAAATTTACTTAAAGTTAATAGGGTTTAAATACAAGGACCTTATCTCTGAAAAAGATGTAGTAAGAAAAACTGGATTTGTCCCCATTCTGTGTGTCAAAAAAAAGGGAAAAAACCAAAATTACATAAAAAAACTGATGTTGTATAAGACAGTGGATATTCAAAAAAATCAAGATAGTGATCTATAAGAGATGAGGAAAAAAATTTAAAAAAAAATATAGGTCCATTGTTTCCTCTACCTTTCTGTCTTGAAGTCTTGGTTCAGAAGAGTGAGATGAGAATCTGGAGACATCAAGGTGAATAGAATTTGTAAATCACAGTAACACAGAAGAGGTGCTTAGAGAAAGGACTTTACAAATCCATGTATTACCATCCTTGAACACTGAGTGGAATACTGATTAGGCAATATTTGTAAGGAAGGTACCTGAGTTAAGAGGAGTAATACTATAATTTAAATGCACCATATAACAAGGTACAGGAATATTTATAGGAATACAAAAAATATACAGCACCTAAGAAAGTAAAATTCATAATGCTTGCCATCCAATCAATTTTTATTAGACATGAGATGAAGTAAGAATATATGACCCATAATAAGGAGAAAAATCAGTTGATCAGAACCAACCCAATATTGACATAGATATTGCTATTGGATGACAAGGACTTCAGAGCATTTATGTAAGTGTATTTCAAATATTAAGGAAGTTAAAGTGAGACACGGAAAATATACTTAAATGTCTAAATCAAATTTATAGATGTGAAAACCACAATGTTTGAGATTTTTTTTAAATACAAGCACTGAAATTAATGATATGTTAGACATTGAAAAGAATTATTAGTAAAACTGAACACAACGGGGGAGGAGGAGTCAAGATAGCGGAGAAGTAGCAGGCTGAGGCTACTTCAAATAGCAGGAAATCAGGCAGATAGCTTATCTAAACATTGCAAATACCCACGATTCCAACGGGAGATCGAAGAGAAGAAGAACATCAATTCTAGAAACAGAAAATTGACCACTTTCTGAAAGGTAGGACTGGCAGAGAAGTGAATCCAAATCAATGGGAAGATAGACCCCGGGGAGAGGGGCTGGCTCCCGGCAAGCGGGGGAGCAATGGAGCACTAAATCAGAACTTTTAAAAGTCTGTTCCATTGAGGGACATCGCTAAACCGGGGTGAAGCCCACACGGGTGCAGCGTGGCCTCAGGTCCCACAGGGTCACAGAAGTATCGAGGGTGTCTGAATGTCACAGAGCTTTCAGGTATTAGAATGGGGAAGCTGGCTACAGAGACAGAGCCAACGAGTGAGCTCTCAGCTCAGGGTTACCGTGAAATGGTCACAGGCTCGGTGAGCTCAGAGCGGGGCTGGAGGCCAGGGAGACAGGAATAATTGGGCACTATTCTCTGAGGGCACACTGAGGAGTGGGGCCCCGAGCTCTCGGCTCCTCTGGGCTGGAGACTGTGAGGCCGACATTTTCATTCCTGTCCTCCAGAACTCTATAGAAAAAGCCTTCAAGGAACAAAAGCTCCTGAAGGCAAACCTGAGTGGATTACTCAGCCCAGACCCTGGTAAGGGCGGTGCAATTCTGCCTGGGGCAAAGACACCTGAGAATCACTACAACAGGCCCCTCCCCCAGAAGATCAACAAGAAATCCAGCCAGGACCAAGTTCACCTAACAAGGAGTGTAGGTTCAATACCAAGGAGAGTGGCAGAATTCCAGTGGAGGAGAAAGCAAAGCACGTAACTCATGGCTTACTCCCCATGACTCTTTAGTCTTGCAGTTAATTATTTTTTTTATTTTTCAATTTTTTTTCTTCTGCTGCTAAATTTTTTTTTAACTTTTACTGTTTTCTTCTTTAATGTTTTTTAACTAGTTTATCAAATATATATATATATATATATATATTTCTTTTTTATATTTTTTCCTTAT
>NW_026740725.1:0-7086 GCF_022355385.1 Mustela nigripes
AAAAAAAAAACATTTAAGCCTCAACAGTTAACTCAAGTCATGTGTACATTTTGTAACTTCTCTCAGGAAATTTCTCATAATAGCTATATTTTAAGACTGTTTCATGTAATATGACATCATGGAAAATAAACCAAAACAGATTTTCTGAACATCCTACACATGACAACAAACACCAAGATAAGGCTTGTGTCCAACATGGGCTCTGTTTCAAACATCTGGCTGGAGGAGCAAAGAAATTATAATGGAAGGAAAAAAAAAGCTAGAATTATTTTTACATAAAACAGAGAACAGTTACTGAAGTCCCAATTTTTTTTTGTTTTGCCTTTAGCAGGGCTGGGTTTTCAGAATTTTTTTTTTTTTTTGTCACATTTGCTGTATTTTAGATACAGGATGTAAGACAGCCAAAAGCTACATTCCTTATTCACATGAGATCTCATGATGACCAATAAGAGAAGTCATGGTAAGAAGAAAACAAGCCCTTTCTCACATTGAGGTCCTTCATTCATTTTGAGTCTATCTTCATGTATGGTATAATGAAATGGTCCAATTTCATTTTTCTGCATGTGGCTGTCCAGTTCTCCCAACACCATTTGTTGAAGAGACTGTCTTTTTTTCCATTGGACATTCCTTCCTGCTTTGTCAAAGATTAGTTGACCATAGAGTTGAGGGTCTATTTCTGGGCTCTCTATTCTGTTCCATTGATCTATGTGTCTGTTTTTGTGCCAGTACCATACTGTCTTGTTGATGACAGCTTTGTAATACAGCTTGAAGTCTGGAATTGTGACGCCACCAAATTTGGCTTTCTTTTTCAATATTTCTTTGACTATTCAAGGTCTTTTCGGGTTGCATATAAATTTTAAGATTATTTGTTCCATTTCTTTGAAAAAATGGATGGGATTTTGACAGGGATTGCATTAAATGTGTAGATTGCTTTAGGTAGCATAGACATTGTCACAATATTTGTTCTTCCAATTCAGGAGCATGGAATATTTTTCCATTTCTTTGTGTCTTCCTCAATTTCTTTCATGAGTACTTTATAGTTTCTGAGTATAGATTCTTTGTCTCTTTGGTTAGGTTTATTCCTAGGTATCTTATGGTTTTGGAAAGGAATCCATCAAAATCCTTGAGGAGAACACAGGCAGCAACTTCCTTGACCTCAGCTGCAGCAACTTCTTAGGAACATTGCCAAAGGCAAGGGAAGCAAAAATGAACTATTGGGATTTCATCAAGATCAAAAGCTTTTGCACAGCAAAGGAAACAGTTAACAAAACCAAAAGACAACTGACAGAATGGGAGAAGTTATTTGCAAATGACATATCAGACAAAGGGCTAGTATCCAAAATCTATAAAGAGCTTAGCAAACTCAACACCCAAAGAACAAATACTCCAATCAAGAAATGGGAAGAAGACATGAACAGACATTTCTGCAAAGAAGACATCCAGATTGCCAACAGACAGAAGAAAAAATGCTCCACATCACTTGGCATCAGGGAAATACAAATCAAAACCATAATGAGATACCACCTCACACCAGTCAGAATGACTAAAATTAACAAGTTGTGAAATGACAGATGCTGGTGAGGATGTGGAGAAAGGGGAACCCTTTTACACTGTTGGTGGGAATGCAAGCTGGTGCAGCCACTCTGGAAAACAGCATGGACATTCCTCAAAAAGTTAAAAATAGAGCTACCCTATGATCCAGCAACTGCACTGCTGGGTATTTACCTTAAAGATACAAATGTAGTGATATGAAGGGGCATGTGCACCTGAATGTTTATAGCAGCAATGTCCACAATAGCCAAGCTATGGAAAGAACCTAGATGTTCATCAACAGATGAATGGATTACACACACACAATGGAATACTATGCAGCCATCAAAAGAAAAGAAATCTTGCCATTTGTGATGGCATGGATGGAACTAGAGGGTATTATGCCTAGGGAAATAAATCAGAGAAAGACAACTATCATATGATCTCCCTGATATGAGTAAGTGGAGATGCAATTTGGGGGGTTTGGGGGTAGGAAGAGAGTAAATTAAACAAGATGGGATAGGGAGGGAGACAAATCATCAGGGCCTCTTAATCTCACAAAACAAACTGAGGGTTGCTGGGGGGAAGGGTGTCGGGAGAGGGTGGTGGGGTTATGGGCATTGGGGAGGGCATGTGCTATGGTGAGTGCTCTGATTTTTTTTTTAATAAAAAAAAAAGCAAGCCCATGACCCTCAAAACCATGGATTTTAATTATTTCACAGAAGTATAACATGGAAAAATGTATGCTGCTCTCTTGGTGAGACAATGGCATGAGGCATGAAAAGCATTCTTTCCATATGAGAAGAGTGTGAAATGTAAATTTCCCAGTTACATTTTCCTAATCCTGGGTGAGAATGGTAGGGTGGTAGATATCTTTAGATGTGAGATTTCCAGGTGTGAGAGAGAAATGCTGAATTTTCCGTAGTCCCCATTTGACTCCTGGCTTCACCAACTTAGACCTATTTTCCTACCTACAAAGGAATGCTGTGAAAAATATGATAACTAGGATTGCTTTTATTCTAAATTCAGGGAGTGTAATATTCTTTCAGAACTTCCTCATGAATTCTTTGGGTGGGTGACAAACTTTTTCTCATTAAAAGAAGTGCAATTTTAATCCATTCCCTGTATTGCTTGCCTAAATGCATTAACCTCTGTACCATGATTATTTTTTTTAAAGATTTTATTTATTTATTTGACAGAGATCATAAGTAGGCAGAGAGGCAGACAGAGAGAGAGAGGGAAGCAGACTCCCTGCTGAGCAGAGAGCCTGATGCGGGACTTGATCCCGGGACCCTGAGATCATGACCTGAGCCAAAGGCCCCAGCTTAACCCACTGAGCCACGCAGGGACCCCTGTACCATGATTCTTAACATTTCCCCACTGCAGCTAACACACCACAGGTGCTTAGTCTGGTGACACCATCCAGGAAACACCTCAGTTCCACAGGAGGCAGCATCCCTGAGCAGCAGCCACAGTTTTATGTAGCCCTCAGGTTTTGCCTTAAGATTTCTTCAAAATGGAGCTGGATATTTCACAGTCCAATTAGGAAAGGTAAGGTAGTTTTACAAATGAGATGTTCTTTCTAATTTACATCTCTGAGGAACTGAGCAGTGACTAATGTGAAAGCAAATACTATTTCCATACTTAAGTTTATTTGTACCACGCCTCTGAGATGTGCATAAATGATAATGTCTTATGAGTTGACGTTAGGACAGCCTAGTCCTAAATAGCCTCTTAGTGTTTTAAAATACATACTCCTTAGTAAAGTTTTCAGTGTAAGTCTATGTTCAAAGGAAGTAAACTTTGTTTAAGTCTTGTAGTCATTTCAATAGATGCATTTATATGTGCAAGGGTGAGAAGAATGAAAGGGAAGACAAAGGTGAAGCCAGTGAAGTTGAATGAAGAAAAAACAAATTCATCATATATTCCAGATAATTTTCATTTTTTATGTTTATTCTGGTCGTCTGAAAACCTTTTTTTTTTTAATCGTCACCGAGTTTTCATGTTTACACAAAGCAGCCGAGTAAGAAATTAACACTTCCCATCAAATAGAGGGGGGTGAACTTCTAGCTTTATGTCAACCTCTCCCAAAGCCCTGCTAGAGCCAGAGCCTCTTCTGCTCAACAACACAACTTTTAAAAAGGTCTAGAGTGCTGGGCTGGAGCCAGTTATTAAAAGGCATGGTCCAGCTTGGAAATTTTGATTTCCCAGCTCTAATGAGTGGAAATTTACCACACTTCTACTCCAAAGTGGCATTGCTTTTCCAAAGGGGCAAAATCATTAATAATTTCAATAACTCCTAGTCTGTTCTTGGAATGTTTCATGAGAAAAGGTAAGTGAAGTTTAGAAAGAAATTGCCTTTATGAATTTCAAAGAGTATTGATAAGCATTTATTCTGAATTTCCTTTTGTTTCATTTTCTGTTTTTATAAAACCTTCTGGAAGAACACTGATAAAATAAAGTGGCTTCTAATCACCTATGTTTTGGCTTAAATATATGTTCATAGTCACCTTACTTGGCTCTTAAATGAATTAGATTTTATTTTTTATTTAGATTTTATTTTTATTTAATTTTTTCTAAATACGCCTTTCTCTAATTCTAGATCATTTTATTTTTCTCTTTCATACCAGTCAGCTCTTTCAGAAATAAGATTTTTTTAAATGTTAGTTTTCCTCCTTTTTAAAACTCTGTGTGATTTACCATTCAAAAGTGTTGGAGGCTACGATAAGGCTTGAGACAAGGACCAAACCAGGCCCTGACTTGTCTCCCTTTAAATCCAAATACCTTAATAAAGGGCTATGGACAGGAAAGATTGAATAGTACTGAGAAAGGGTCTGTGCTATGTGTTGTGCACTCACTTACGTGACTTCTATACGCTCTCCCTACAGAAGGGAACAATGTGGTAAGTGTCATGAATTCTTAGTTGGTACTTGTTGTTCCTGTACTTCCCATAACCCACTCCCTGGTTGATTGTCTTGCATCAATAGTAGCTAATGGCATTAGCCGTGACTACCTGGCATTACGAGATTTGTTTGTAGCTAATGTAAACTTGTTAGAGGAACTCGGGGTTATCTGACTAGATAGTGATGTATTACTCCTTCTATTGTGGTCTGCCTTATAAATGATTATAAGATGTGGAATAAAATCAGCACTGTTGGACATCCTCCTCCTGCCTCCATCTCTTTGTCTCTTAATGTCTCTTCACCATCCTCTTACCCTCACGTTCCTGCTCGCGCCAGCTGTGACACAAAAGTTACTAAAATTGCAAATCGGATTAAGAGAATAACTAACTGGTGTGATCTAAGGGGCAGTATATTTAGCATAAGATTAAGTTTCCAAAATAGAATATTTGGATACTTTTAAAGACTGTTAGCAAAGTTATTATAACATGGTATTGTCTATAGAAATATTTTTTCATATTTAATTAAAATTCACTCCTTTTATTTGGTTTATTATAAAATAAAATTAATCATCCTAATATAGACATGTGAGAATTTTTAGTCAGTGTAAAAGGCCAAATAAGGAAAAAATAAATGCATAGTAGTGATACATACCAAATACAAAATGGCATTAATTCTTATCAGGAAGTTAAGTAGATGCAATTGGGAAAGAGTATACTGGACATTCAATGAATTTGATAAAATTTTACTTTTGTCTTTATGTATTTATTTTTAAATCTTAAAATTTATTTGAGAGAGAGAGAGCATAGAGGGAGAAGCAGACTCTTTGCTGAGCAGAGAGCCTAGTGTGGGGCTCAACCGTAGGACCCCCGAGATCATGATGCAAGCCAAAGGTAGATGCTCAACCGACTAAGCCACCTAGACACTCCCAAATTTTATTTTTAAGTGGTTGTTTTCTCTAGTACTCCATTTTGTATATATTCTAAAATAGTGTAGCAAACTTACACACTAGGAGTCAGCAAAGCATGTCAAATTTAGAGCAGTCTGCTTTCGTTGCATTCCTGCAGGTCACAGGGTGCAAAGCCAGGATTAGCACACAATGTGGCTTCATATCTTCTACATGAATATTGCGGTGGTGCTGTTTGAAGGCATAGTTATTCTGCTAAAGCCCAAGAGGCCACCACCTGTGGGGGGTGGTTTCAAACACTAGATGAGGATTTTTCTCATCTAAAGCATAGAATCATTGAGGGAGAGATTATTAAGCATAGAAGCATAGAAGAAGAGATTACTAAAGTGGGATGGGGAAGTGGAGAAATCTGAGTTGCTCTCTCACTTTTTACTCTTTTGGGCCTGGAGGTCAAGCAGGAAAAATAACCTCGGTGCTAAGGGCTAATGTGCCGTCTTCTATGATAAACCAATCCAAGAGCTATGGAGGAGGGACTTTCCTAGAGTCATTGCTTGTTATGAATTGTTTCATTAGTCTGTGTAAATATCTAAGGTGCATTACCTACTTATTTTCTTTTGTTGTCTTAGAGACTATAGTATTGTTTATTTTCTCATGCCTTAAGTTCCTCACAGCCTAAAGGTGAGGTCAACCCAAATCTGGATGTCTCTACAATACCTGAAGACCATTATATCTCTACCTTATTTGGGTAACGTGGTTAAATTTAATTTCTCTTATAAGAAATAACAGAAATAAATTTAATAGCTGTATTCCTATTGTGGAAACTTGTGGATAAGGAGATTTTTGTGAGTGTAGCAAGTTTATCACCTACTACTCAATAGCACTACTTAAGAAAACAAGGAAGAATAACCACTATTTATGAGCTGAAAAATTATGCCAATGAATATTTACAGAGAAATATTTTTTAAATCCTTTAAAAGTATATTGGTGGTGTTAACTCCAGTTCTTCTAGGTAAGTTGTCAGCCAGAACTTCCTAATGTAGTGTAGTGTCATGAGCTTCCTAATCTAGTCAATGGGGTTAATCTGAAAGTTTAATGAGTCTGCTAATGCCGGTCAATCTGACTGGGTAAATAACCCAGTCAGAAAATCTGTACTTTATACATAAACTGAACAATGGAAAATTTGCCATTTCATTCTATTAAGTCGGGACAGACCCAAATAATGAGAACTGTAGTGTGGCAATTCTTTCCTATTTAAAAACCGGAAACTCAGAAGCAACAAATAAAATGACAAAGAAACCACCATCTAGCACAGATCATCTGATCATTTTATATATATATATATATATATATATATATATATATATATTTTAAATTATATATTTATTTTTTATTTTTATTTTATTTATTTTATTCTCTGCCTAGGACCATTAAATCTTTATTCAGAATTGTTAATGAAACTTTTTAAAAAATTTTTTATTTTTTATAAACATATATTTTTATCCCCAGGGGTACAGGTCTGTGAATCACCAGGTTTACACACTTCACAGCACTCACCAAAGCACATACCCTCCCCTATGTCCATAATCCCACCTCCTCCTCCCAACCCCCCTCACCCCAACCCCCTCTCCGAGAAACCCTCAGTTTGTTTTGTGAGATTAAGAGTCACTTATGGTTTGTCTCCCTCCCAATCCCATCTTGTTTCATTTATTCTTCTTCTACCCACTTAAGCCCCCATGCTGCATCACCACT
>NW_026740726.1:0-7082 GCF_022355385.1 Mustela nigripes
ATTTTATTTATTTATTTGACAGACAGAGATCACAGGTAGGCAGAGAAACAGGCAGAGAGAGAGGAGGAAGCAGGCACTTAGAATTTTTAAAAATAAATTTATTTGAAATGCTAAGTATAAAGACAATAATTTAATCATAAAAATATTTAATTAAAACCAAAGAAAGGCGTGCCTGGGTGGCTCAGTGGGTTAAAGCCTCTGCCTTCGGCTCAGGTCATGATCCCAGAGTCCTGGGATAGAGCCCTGCATCAGGCTTTCTGCTCCGCAGGGAGCCTGCTTCCCCCTCTCTCTCTGCCTGCCTCTCTGCCTACTTGTGATCTCTGTCTGTCAAATAAATAAATAAAATCTTTAAAAAAAAAAAAGAAAGATGAAAAAGAGTAGGAGACAAAACAAGAGAAAAAATTTTAATAAATGAATTGGTGAGTGCTGATTCACAGACCTGTACCCCTGGGGATAAAAATACATGTTTATAAAAAATAAAAAATTAAAAAAATGAATTGAACATAATTATGTAGATTAAACCAAATATATTAATAATAACATTATATGTTCTATATACACTAATTAAAGGACATAAATTGCCAGAGTGGATTAAAAAGAACCAAACATGTGCTGTATTTAAAATAATATGTACAATATGACTTCAATTTTTAGAAGCTTTAGATCCATATCCATATCTTTATTTTCATAACAAAGAAAAACAGGATGAAAAGGATGTAACTCAAAAATTATTATAAAAGTGATTATGGGGGCCCCTGGGTGGTTCAGTGGGTTAAAGCCTCTGCCTTCAGCTCAGGTCATGATCCCAAGGTCCTGGGATCTAGTCCCACATCGGGCTCTCTGGTCGGCAGGGAGCCTACTTCCCTTCTTCTCTCTCCCTACTTGTGATCTCTGTCAAATGAATAAATACAATCTTAAAAAAATTAAAAAAATAAAAGTGATTATGTATTGGTGGTAAAGTTGTAAGTAGAATTTATTTGATTTGTCTCTACATATTTTGAAAATCATCTACAATGAAATGATATAATTTTTGTAATGAGAAAAGAACAATAAATTTTATGAAAATAGCAATGCAGGGTGCCTGGGTGGCTCAGTTGGTTAAGCATTTGCCTTTGTCTCAGGTCATGATCTCAGGGTCCTAAGATCGAGTCCTGCATTGGGCTCCCTCCTTAGCGGGGAGCCTGCTTCTCCCTCTGCCTCTACCCTGTCACCCCACTACTTCTGTGCTCTCTCTTTCTCACTGTCTCTCTCTCAAATAAAATTAATAAAATCTTTAAAAAAATAAAATAGAAATGCAATTGGAAAAGTTTGTGCATTTTACAAGTCAGTGTCTAACTTTTATAGAGAAAGGTATCTATGAATTAGGACCCAACCTGAGTAATAAAATATGATTGACCCCAGTTCTGGGTTTTCTTAGTGCAATGTGTATTAATACATATTTTTTATTAAAAAATAAGCAGCCATAATAACATTACATATTCATTGTAGCACAGTAAAAAATTTTAGAAACAGAAAAAATCAACTTTATATACAACAACACTTCCAAACTCACAATGTAATACTTATAGACTTACAGGTGTGTGTGTGTTTCTGTGTGATTATGGAACTCATAGTTTTGTGGTTTGACTTTTTTTTCACTTATTTATGTATAGTGAACTTATTCTCAGGCCCATTATATATACAAAATATCCATGACTGCACAGAAGTCCCCTCAATGGAGGCAACATGATTTATTTAACTAACACCTATTGCTGGACATTTAAAGTTTATTTCATTTTTCTCTAGATACAAAAAAAGTGCCTGTGTGAATAATCTTGTATAACCATTTTTATATAGCTGTGGCAAGGATTTTATAGAATAAATTTATAAAAATTAAATACTAGTCCAAAGGTATGAGAATTTATGAAACTTTTGAAGCATATTGATAAATTTTCCTTCAAAATGCTTAATAGTAAACACTATGTATTGTATTTTTCCACACATATTCATTAACACCAAACATAATTACTAATTTTCCTATCTGTTAGTATTATATGTAAAAGAGTGTTTCTCATTTCAATTTGTATTCTATTACAAGTGAGGTTGACTATGCTTCAAATTTGAATTTTTAATTAATAATTAACCTGTCCAATTTTCATTTGACTTTTTCTTATTAATTGGGAATAACTCTTTATACAATAAAAAGTTCCTAACCCTTTGTCAGTCTGTATTGTAAATACATTGCCTGTTTTTATTTTTTATTTTTGTCTATTTTTTTTCTTTAACTTCTGTTTTATAGTATGTTTAATATGTAGATAAGGTTGTTTAGTAAGATTTAAATTCCTCAATCTTTTCCTTTATAGTTTCTGTCTTAGGGGTTATGCTTATAGAAGCTTTTCTTTTCACAACACAATATAGATTTTAATCAATACTTGTATTGTTTCTTTCAAAAATTAGACTTCCAGATTTAGCAGTCATTACATACAAATTCCATGTAAGCACATTTAAACACATCTTGTAGTAAAAGCAAATGATTTCCAATATTAAAAAGAGTATTTACCAGTATATCTTTTAATATTCTATAACTAGAAGCATAAGTTTTTGCATAGATACAGGTATGTGTGTGAATTTGTATATATTTGGGCAAAGCAGCACTTTTTTATCTCCTTTAGAAGCAACTGTATTGTCTGTACAGATATATGTGCACACACATGTTAATGATGTAAGTCTTTATCAGGTAATTGATGCTGTAGCCATAATTTTTCACTATATTGTTAGGGCTATATCTTAAAACATCTTACAGCAGAAATTTTTCAAAATATCACTGTATGTACAAATTCAGTATGACTTTAATTCACTTGCATACATTCGAGGAGGAATGTTGATATAAAATCATAACACTTTTATATATATTGCTATATTCCATGCAGCCAAACTAGACCATGTAATTGGAAGTGTGCTCTTAGTAGTTGACATACATCTTTTACACCAATTTTCAACCAAAATTCCTTTTAGTAACTATTTTAATAATGTAGATCCAATAAACCTATTCTTATATCAATGATGCTGATGACTTTTAGCTTCTTAGTTAGAGAAAACTATCATTAAGTAGGTGCTTTTGGCTTTTAATCTGTACATAACTGGAGCTGTTTTAATTTTCAAAATGGAATCACTTAGTACCGGCTAAAGGTAATATACTTTGTCTTCAGTTTTTCATTAGACTTGTTCTGTGAAGATACTACTTTTATAGAAAAATAAATCTAAATGTATTCAGTAACAACCCACTGTTGCAATTTGTCATTAGGCACTGTGGGACCGACCATGTTACAAATAAATATTTTAAATAGTAAATTACATAAGAAGAAATTCTATGGAGGTGGTTATTGTTGCTGTAGTGCCTTAGGTCCTCTAAAAATGATATCTCTGCACCACAGTCATCCATATACACTATATATATATATATATATATATATAGATATAGATATATATATATATATATATATATAAAATTTGGGGATATTCACCCTGAAAGAAAATCTCACTGAGAAACATTACTATTACAGGGTTCTTTGTCATCCTTGAGGTGGAACTATTATTCACCATGTTTTCTTGGCAGCCTGATTCACATGGGAGTTACACAAAGGCACTGTGTGTGTTCTGAGTAGTTCATTTGAATGGCATATTTAAGAACTAGTGGTTGCTCACTGCTAATTCTAATTTTCTTTTTATAAAAGCATGAAAAAACTCAGCAAAACAGAGTATTGCAAGCCACTTGATAAGGTAAGGCAGAGATATTTGTACTTCAGATTGTGGCCTGTCAATATTTATCAGTAGTAAGAACCTAACAACAGTTTTCTTCTATAAAGCTTATTAATACCCTAAGTGTCATTTGCCAGTAATTTTATGTTTAAAATTCTTGGAAAGGTAAGTTAGAAAACAATGATATACTTACCAAACTAATATCAGTGCAGTTTAGAGAAATTAAAGTGATTATTTGAGGGGAAGTAATAAGATCACAGTTGTGGGATATTATTTTTTAGTTGATTATCACAACAAAACAGTGGTGGTTTAGAGATTTTAATTTTTTTTAGTTTTATTTTATTTTTTCAGTGTTCCAAGATTCATTGTTTATCCACCACACCCAGTGCTCCATGCAATACATGCCCTCCTTAATACCCACCACTAGGCTCACCCATCCCCCAATGTCCCTCCCTTCCAAAACCTTCAGTTTGTTTCTCAGAGTCCACAGTCTCTCATGGTTGAAGATGTAGGTAGTTGGTTCACAAAGTTCTTCAAGAAATGTCTCCCATTAAACTTTACTTAATCCTTAGATTATGCTAGCATAAATTCACTGGTAGTTTAGTCATAAGAGGAAATAATACTGCTCCTTTTACCATTCAACATTGTGATAATTGTTAGACTTATGCCCAGAGGCTTCATGCTAACATTTTTAGAATGTTAATGAAATATATGGGCCTGAACTGACCTTTTAGGCATGTTGAAAAAAATGATGCACAACATTTTCTCTTACCATTTGAGCATAACAGGGACACTGTCAACTTGAAATTCAGAAGGCTGGTTTATATTTTCTATTCTTTTTCTTTTCTTTACTTTTTCCTTTCTTTCTTTTTCTTATATTTTTTATTTTTATTTTTATTTTCAGCATAACAGTATTCCCTGTTTTTGCACCACACCCAGTGCCCCATGCAATCCATGCCTTCTCTAATACCCACCACCTGGTTCCCCCAACCTCCCACCCCCCACCACTTCAAACCCCTCAGATTATTTTCAGAGTCCATAGTCTCTCATGGTTCACCTCCCCTTCCAATTTCCCTCAACTCCCTTCTCCTCTCTAACTCCCCTTGTCCTCCATGTTATATGCTACGCTCCACAAATAAGTGAAACCATATGATAATTGACTCTCTGCTTGATTTATTTCACTCAGCATAAATCTTCCAGTCCCATCCATGTTGCTACAAAAGTTGGGTATTCATCCTTTCTGATGGAGGCATAATACTCCATAGTGTCTATGGACCACATCTTCCTTATCCATTTATCCATTGAAGGACATCTTGGTTCTTTCCACAGTTTGGCGACTGTGGCCATTGCTGCTATAAACATTGGGGGTACAGATGGCCCTTCTTTTCACTACATCTGTATCTTTGGGGTAAATACCCAGTAGTGCAATTGCAGGGTCATAGGGAAGTTATATTTTTAATTTCTTGAGGAATATCCACACTGTTCTCCAAAGAGGCTGCACCAACTTGCATTCCCACCAACAGTGTAATAGGGTTTCCCTTTCTCCACATCCCCTCCAACCCATGTTGTTTCCTATCTTCTAATTTTGGCCATTCTAACTGGTATAAGGTGATATCCCAATGTGAGAATTGATTTCATTTACTATAGCACCAAGAACCATAAGATACCTGGGAATAAACCTAACCAAAGAGGTAAAGGATCTGTACTCAAGGAACTACAGAATGATCATGAAAGTAATTGAAGAAGACACAAAAAGATGGAAGACCATTCCATGCTCTTGGATTGGAAGAATAAACATTGTTAAAATGGCTATACTGTCTAGAGCAAACTATACTTTCAATGCCATTCTGATCAAAATTCCACTGGTATTTTTCAAAGAGCTGGAGAAAATAATCCAGAAATTTGTATGGAACCAGAAGAGACCCCAAATTGCTAAGGAAATGTTGAAAAACAAAAATAAAACTGGGGGCATCACGTTACCTGATTTCAAGCTTTACTACAAAGCTGTGATCACCAAGACAGCATGGTACTGGCATAAAAACAGAAACATAGACCAGTGGAACAGAGTAAAGATCCGAGATATGGACCCTCAACTCTATGGTCAAATAATCTTTGACAAAGCAGGAAAAAATATACAGTGGAAAAAAGACAGTCTCTTCAATAAATGGTGCTGGGAAAACTGGACAGCTATAAGTAGAAGAATGAAACTCGACCATTCTCTTACACCGTACACAAAGATAAACTCAAAATGGATAAACGACCTCAACGTGAGACAGGAATCCATCAGAATCCTAGAGGAGAACATAGGAAGTAATCTCTTCGATATCAGCCACAGCAACTTCTTTCAAGATATGTCTCCAAAGGCAAAGGAAACAAAAGTGAAAATGAATTTTTGGGACTTCATCAAAATCAAAAGCTTCTGCACAACAAAGGAAACAGTCAACAAAATAAAGAGGCAACTCACGGAATGGGAGAAGATATTTGCAAATGACAGTACAGATAAAAGGTTGATATCCAGAATCTATAAAGAACTCTTCAAACTCAACACACACAAAACAGATAATCATATCAAAAAAATGGGCAGAGGATATGAACAGACACTTCTCCAATGAAGACATACAAATGGCTATCAGACACATGAAAAAATGTTCATCATCACTAACCCTCAGGGAGATTCAAATTAAAACCGCATTGAGATATCTTTCTTTTTTTTTTTTAATGCTGTTGAACTTAAAGCACTAGCATCAAGAAGAAGAAAAGACAATGTCATCCTTAGAACATCTTGCTCTATGGTGTTAAAAAAAAAAAATCTTGGCCCAAGTCAGAAATTCTTTTAAAATGACAGCATCTTCAACGTCTGGAACAGGAATGATTACAAACATTTGATAGAGACTCTTCTCAAAATTGGGGTATGAAGGAAAATTTTTTACTCTAAATCCCTCACCTACATCTCTTGGCTTCCTAATTTTGGCTACAACTGGGAACTCTGATTTTACCTAAATCTTTTTTTTTTTTAAGATTTTATTTATTTGACAGGCAGAGATCACAAGTAGGCGAGGCAGGCAGAGAGAGAGGAGGAAGCAGGCTCCCTGCTGAGCAGAGAGCCTGATGTGTGACTCGATCCCAGGACCCTGGGATCATGACCTGAGCCGAAGGCAGCGGCTTTAACCCACTGAGCCACCCAGGCGCCCCTGATTTTACCTAAATCTAAGAGGTAAATGACTATTTGCATGAGTTCCGGACAAAATTGTTTTGAGCAGAAGGAGACTCATTTGGAGTTTATTTTGTATTTCCTTGATGCCGAGTGATATGGAGCACTTTTTCATGTGTCTGTTGGCCATCTG
>NW_026740727.1:0-1470 GCF_022355385.1 Mustela nigripes
CAGAATTGCTGTTCTTCTTCTCTTCGATCTGCCGATGGATTTTCAGGTATTTGCAATCTTTAGATAAGGTATCTAGCTGATCTCCGGCTAGCTGAAGCAGTCTCAGCTTGCTACTTCTCTGCCATCTTGACTCCTCCCAGAACAACTATTGTTTTAAGAACAACTTTGTTTTTTGTTTTAGATGACTGGGGACAGTATTTCCATGTCCTTTGACTCACCATGATTTTGTGTTTTTTACAAAATTTATTGGATACCAATGAAGGTAATTTTCCAGTACTCACATTTCAATATATAAATATGGCACAATGCAGAAGAAAGGACTGGGCTTTAGCTGTAGTACCTAAATGACAACAAAGTGGTTAAGAATATGGACTATAGGGCCAGGTTTCCAAGGTTTGAAACCTTACTTTGCCACTTTTGCAGTTTGGGACCTGGGGCAAATCACCTAACTTTACGGAGCTCTGTTTCCTCTGTGTGAAATGGGAAAAGTAATAGTAGCTACCTTATAGGATTGTTTAAAGATTAAATTAATATATGGTAAGTGTTTGGAATAGTACCTGACACAAGGTAAATTCGTATTAGGATTAGTTATTACTAAGCGGACAAATTTAGATATATTACTTAATATTGCTGGTACTCAGTTATTTGACTTGTAAACCATTGGTGTTATCTTTTAGAGTTTTTATTAACACTTAAGTTATATGTAATATAAATAATTATATATAATGCACACAATCTGGCAAAATGGTTGACAAAAACCAAGTAAATGGATAATTGGATAAATGGATAATCCATAAATATTAATTCACTCTCAGTAAAGGGATATATGCATATCTAATATATGATATATATAAATTATATTTATGTAAATTACTTTGCACTTTTGAATAGGTAATGAACTTATATAGGTCAAGAATCACAGTTCCAATGCTACACAGTAAGAAATCTAGTACCTTAACTTCTTCCCTACATACAGTTTCTGTTACCCACTATCATGGTTAATGATTTTTTTGGTTGCATAGATGTTCTTCTGAAGTTGTTTTATGCAAATATAAATACTTGGTTTTATTTTCTTCCTTACTTACATATATAGCATATTACATTAACTTCTGTGTACTTTGTTCACTTAATGTGTTTTGAAGAGTTTAACATTTCTATATTTCTCATGACATCACAAAAATTTTAGTGTCATCAAATAAAATGACTACTGTATTCACAAATATATCCCATAGATTTTTTTGCATTTTTTAAAATTTTTTATTTTTTATAAACATATATTTTTATCCCAAGGGGTACCAGTCTGTGAATCACCAGGTTTACATACTTCACAGCACTCACCAAAGCACATACACTCCCCAATGTCCATAATCCCACCCCCTTCTCCCAAACCCCCTCCCCCAAGCAACCCTCAGTTTGTTTTGTGAGATTAAGAGTCACTTATGGTTTGTCTCCCTCCCAATTCCATCTTGA
>NW_026740727.1:1570-7068 GCF_022355385.1 Mustela nigripes
AATTTTTTATTTTTTATAAACATATATTTTTATCCCAAGGGGTACCAGTCTGTGAATCACCAGGTTTACATACTTCACAGCACTCACCAAAGCACATACACTCCCCAATGTCCATAATCCCACCCCCTTCTCCCAAACCCCCTCCCCCAAGCAACCCTCAGTTTGTTTTGTGAGATTAAGAGTCACTTATGGTTTGTCTCCCTCCCAATTCCATCTTGTTTCATTGAGATATCCCATAGTTTTTGGAGGAACACTTCTATTCATATTTTTTTTCAAAATAAAAAAACAGCATTATTGAGTGTGTACTATATTATGGGCACTATATAAAGTTTTGGCACACAGACTCTAATTTCTTACAATAATACTGCCATCATTACTATTTCATAAGCTGGGAAATTGCAGTATTTAATTTTAAAATTAGAAATACAAAGAATCTTCCCCAAAGCTCCGTATGTACTATTGATGGAGCCAGACTTTGAACCCACTAGTCCAAATCCAGGGTCTGAGGGTAACATCTATGCTATAGTGCCTTTCTCCTGACTTTTACAAAGGCTCATTATTCTAAGACAACTACTGACCAGAAAGGATGTAGAACTGAAGAGTAGAGAAAAAGAGAAAGATCTCATGCATTGTCTGATTCCTTAAACATTGACATTCAAGGACACACTACTCTATTTCCCATCGCTTTCATGCTAAAATCACTTGGAAGTCAGTAGAGCTCTTATTACCTTTTATTACCTGAAAAACCCCTGAAGAGTGGCCTAGTGACATGTCGATGACCAATGTGCAGTAACAACCAAATGTATTTCTGGATTTTAGGCCTACCCGTAGTGGTCAGAGGTACATGACGTTATTTTCACTATAGAGCTGCAAGGATCCAGGAACATACACACACTGTTACAGAAAATGGCTGAGTCATAAAGACAGATTTTAATTACACTTACCCTAACTAACAAGGTTAGATTGTCCATTGCTCCTCTGCCTACAGTACAGTTTAAACACCCCCTTCCCCATTCTGTCTCTTGTCCCGACAGGTAAGTGCGTATATTCACATAATATTCTGAATTGTGTGTGGAAAAACACTAGACTAAAGTATAGGAAGCTGGAGTTTTCAGGCTTGGCTCACCTCCAGTGAACTGACACTTATTTTTTTGCCCATAAAAATGAATGCCATGGTACAGATGGTAAAAGTCCCTAAATTCTGTCCTATTAAATCAGTGATAAATGATATAGTAGAAGAAGGAGAGAGACCAAAAACGTAACATTAGTAAGTATGGGTTAATTGGAAGTTTGTTGAAAAAATAGCTACTTTTTTTTTTTTTTAAATGTTTCTGGCTTAATTGCTGAAACCAAAACCAAATAATTCTGTTCTGGAATTTTAATTGCTTTTGCTTTGTGTTTTGATTTTTTCATGAAATTCAGCAATTCATTAATTGTATATTCTTGTATATTGTTACATATAGACATGGGAGAAAGTAAAATTTAGCTTGGACTCAGAAGGTAAAAGTCTACCCAACTACTCACCAGGCTGGAATAACAGACACAGATAAAGTTAACAGATTTAGGATTCAGTATTTCTCCCAAGGACACACTGCAGTTGGAAGGTGTCATAATCACTTCCTTCATTTTTTTTTTAAACTGCTTTTTCACTCATTGAAAAATTTTGTTCTTTAAAATCACAGTCAGGTTTCCTGTTTGAAATCATATGAAGAAAGGAAGCTTGATATCCAGTCTAGTCATAGAACCTCAGATATGGGGTTTCTGAACACAGTATTATACATTTATTATAGTTTTGTTGTTTTCAGGAAAACAGGACTTGGAATCTACTTTGTAGGCCATACATGTTTATACATACCTTTGCTTTATGCCTATTAGAATTCTGCTTCATTTAAATTTCTCTATAACTCTACCTTTTCCCTCAGTCTTATAATACTCTATGTTTTCCTTTATTTGATGAAATACCTCAGATTTATCTTGGTGTGTGGTCTTCTCTTTGCAACTGCTCAGCAAGCCAAATTTGTGGTGGTTATGGACTGATTAGGCTGGGATAGGTGGCTAGAGATACTTGAAAAAGCCCCTTCTTGTATATCAGGGAAAGGAGTGATAGGAAAGGCATAAGGGGTTCAACTCATGTGAAAAATGTACACATAATTAATTCACAAAATGTGCAGCATGTTACCCTTACGTTTTCTAGGGGTTGGCAGCAAACTGGGCTCTAAGCATATAAGCAGCAAAGAGAAAAACAATCATTTTCAAAGCTGTAGTTATACTCACTCATTTAAAAAGAAGCCAGTTGTCTGGGAAAAGTAAAAACTGTTCCTACCACTGGGGCTTTTAAGAAATGTGTCCTCATGAAGGAAGACTGTGATGAAGCAAACTATAGTTGCAACTGTGTCTCTAACTTCACAGAACAGTAAACAATGTAATCAAATGCTCATTTTGGCCCCTGTAGTCCAACTTGAAAGACAAGCAACAATTCTGTTTTATAAGTTATTTCAAATACATAGATTCAATTTAAGGTTTTTATTTACTTAGATTTTGTTTTCTCTCTTTTTTTTTTTTTAAATTAAATGTCATCAGAACTCATAAAGGACAGAGACCTTTTGTTTCAATTTAGGGGTCTTGAATCAATTTAATTATTTTAATTCCATTCTTTGCTTGTTTTTACTGGGGCCTAGATTTCACACTGTTTTAATAGAATTGGTTTCTCTGTGTGCTATGTTTATATTTTTACGGTTTGTGTAATTTTAATTTAAAAAGTATTTAGTTGCTATTATGGAGTACTACATCTAAATTAATTAAGGATTATAATGTGAACAGTATACCCATACCATATTCACTTGAGACCAAGGGATATTCAGAAATAGTAATGTTTTCCTAATAAATAGGAATTATTCTCTAGCTACCTAAAATACCCAGCTTTCCAAGAACCCTTCTTTGTACCTGGAATGACAAATAGGGTTTATGAATCGAATTCAGAAACTGTGACTTGAGAAAGCAGAGAGCACTATTCTTAAGGCTGCTAAATTTCAAATTATCCTCAATCTCAGCTGCTAAAGATCTTCTGGCCAAGTTTCAGAGGGAACAGTTTATCTGGATTATACTTTTTCACACAAATCAAAAATGTTTAGGAGCTTTAGGAAAAGGTTCTTCTTAAATTGTCTTTACCTCGCATAGTGATAAGCGCTTATATTACGTGGTATTGATTAAATGTTTGTTTAAATAGCTAAAGAGAAAAAGGGAGAGCGATTGATTGTGTCTGGTGGTGTTAAAACCTCTAAATTATTTACCATGAAAAAAAATGCAAAAATTTTGAGGGAAACTGTCTCTAGAGTTTATCTCTAGAACACACAGAGACGCCCCCCCCCCAAGGGATGTTTATTTACCTCTTACTTATATAAACTCTGAGGAATCTGTAGACTCATTACATTATAAAGATATAAAAGTACTCTTCCCTAATGTGTTTACAGTGTTAAAAACAGTGTTGATAGTAAAACAGTGTGAACATTCAGTTGACATTTTAAAGAGGGTAAACCTTGGCATAGAACTATTGATTATAATAAACATTTTTTTACATGAAATTTTCTGTTTCTTTCAAAAATTTTTTTCATTTTGTCAAACAGTTTTCAAGGAAGTGTTCAAGGCATCTTGGATATATTGATATTCAAGACATAAATTCAGATAATTACACTTAAAATGCTCATATTTTAAATTCATAATTAAAAATATTTAAATTGAAAGCTTTCTAATTAATATATTCTTATCGCTATACTAAATATGCTATTTCAGATATAATAAAATAATAATTTGGGCTCAGCCCATGGGGAAAAATGAGCAAATTGAAGATTTGGGTTATATTTAGGTGACAAAACTCTGCCTCAGTGAAATACAGGGCTCTTTGAAAAAAATCTATAGACTTGAACGGCTTAGGAAAGCACATCTTACTATAAGTAGCTTTGTCTTACAGATGGCTATTTTATTTTATTTTATATTTGTCAGAGAGAGAGATGGGGAAAGAAAGCATGGAGCAGGCAGAGGGACAAGCAGACTTTTGCTGAGCAAGGAGCCTGAGGCAGGGCTCAATCCCAGGGCCCTGGGATCATGACCTGAGCTGAAAGTGGACCCTAAACCATCTGAACCACCCAGGTATCCCTCTTTCAATTCATTTTAAATAACCAAATATACTATGCTTGGGTTTATGTTTAAATTTTATTTATTTATTTTTTATTATAATCATAGTAAAATTGCAAGTAACTCAACCTGGTGGACTTCCTGGATTATATGAGTTTCCTGATTTTCTTTATAGGGGAAAATTAATCATAACATTTCATTAACAGATTAACTATTGACCAGTCATCTGCATGAACATAATGATTTGCCACCCAGATGCCCTCTCCAGAAAGCCACCTTCCTCGCTCAGTTTTCATCCAATAATGAGTTGATGTAGGACTGTAAAGGTTTAATCTGCTCCCCCCAACTCGGGATAATTTGGAACGGTTATCACACTCCGTAACTCCCTTAGGGGTTGACTGAGACTGGCACAGCACAGTTTAAGACTTTCCATCTGCCCAATCCTGCTTCTTTCTCTTTTTCTTCCATGGGAGTTGATCCTTGAACAGTCTCTAGTAACTTCTCTTTTTGCTAACCTCCATAAGATAAGGCTTCCCAGGGAATACAATCTCCTACCCACACTTAAATGTTATGGTTCCCAGTCTACTCTCAGGTATGTCCATATATTTCTTACTACCACTTAACTATGTGTAATGACCAAGTGTCAGGTATGTTTTTGCTAATAAGCTTATTATAATTATTTTTGTATTTATATAATTTGATTGAAGTATGAATGTGAAAAACCTCTTTTCTGAATATTGTTTTCCATTGAAAAAGTTTGTAATGGAATCAAGTATATGTGAAATAACTATACAAATTTTTTTAATTGAAAAAATTTATGAAATTTTTACCAACATGCTTAATTAACTTAAATACATTTTTAAGTTTTTTCTCCACTTATAATAAAAACAAAATAAAGTTATAGTCACTGTATTCTGTATGTATTTTAAGTAAGAAAAATGAAAAACTCTTGTCAAAAGAACCATACTCAAAGAAAAGATCTTGATTCTACATGAAAAGATTGTTAAAATGCATATTCATTTTAATATTTTATATTAAAATAAAATATTTAAATTAGGTTTATGGGTCATTTTTACATTTTTTTCTACATAGCTAATAAACTCTTTGTCTCAAATGCATCAGATAACAAAATGTAACTGTACTGAGTAATGAAAACAAGTGAAATATTATGCAGCCATTGATTTTATTACATTTTTAAAAACAAGGTGAACATAAGAGAATAATTTATCATAAGAGGTTTTAAATCTATTCAAAGCAAGATGACCCTACAAAGAAAGAACACAGAAAATTCAAATCTAGCTTAGTACCTCTTACACTGTAATATATGTACAAAGAACATGGCGAATTTGGTGAAATACACATTTGGA
>NW_026740728.1:0-7068 GCF_022355385.1 Mustela nigripes
TCAGGTCAATTCAACCAGAGATAGCCACATCCTTGAGTAATACTGATAATTACCTAGGTGGTATAATTTGAGGATTGCTAAAACATTCATTCATGTCAGCCATTAGCATTCCTTTCTATATTAGACTTTATAGGTGGATTCATATATAGTCTGACAAACATATGTAATTTTCCAGAGAAATGAATCAAGGCCAATATGCCCTTTTACTTTCTATACCTTTTGCTTTAATGCACCTTTTCCCCAGGAAAGAGCTATGCTACTAGATGTTCCAGGCTCAATGAGACAATCTTGATAAATCCAGAATATAAGATTCAGGGACGAAGTTGAAATCTGACCATTGAACGATCTTAATAATATAGTACTCTAGTATGATACTAGAGGAGTTGATGGTGATTTGTCAAACAAATGAATGTGATTGTCAGGATCAGATTCCTGATCTGTGTTATTGAGGCAGAGCAGCTGTCTGTGGGTATGTGTGCACCATGGTACAGGAGAAGACCAGATGAACTTGTACTTCCTCCAATCTGTGTCTCTTTGTTGGTGTCTGTTCTCAATCATAAGAGTGGAAGGCAGCTTAGGAAATTCTCCATCTTTGGGCTAAGACATGGTATCTTTGGAAGTTTATTGTTAAAATATCAGGGCAACTTGGGAGAAGGATCAGATGCCATCATCAGTTCCTTAGTTGTAGTTTCTCCACTAATGTTAAGTCTGAGGAAGACCTGGGTAACTTAATTTTATGCAAGGGTTAGATCTGAAACATTAGCCGGGAGATTGAGAGACCATTTGAAATGTGTGTTTTGGACAGTGGTGAGATGGCAGAGGTGGTAGGGGAAGTGAACAGTTGGGCTCTGGACAACTGAGGCAGATGGCATCTCCCACTCCTGGGAGAGAGGCAGAGGCAGGCTATAGGATCGAAGACTGCCATCACTTCCCTTTTACCTCCCTTTGATCCCTGGCCTAAATCTGAGTGCCTCCATCTTGACAGGGTCAGAATTTCTGAGCAGGTAACTGGTGTTGTTTCTTTAGCATTAATTATTTGTGTCCCAAGCTCCCCAAATGCTTGCACCCTAAAAACAGGGAGACCAGGGACCATAACTGAATAATGTTCCGCACCCTGAACAAAGTCCAAAGAAAGCTCACTGAACAAACTGAAAACCTTGTGGTGAAAAGGAAAAAATACTTTGGTGTGTCGTTCTCACATCAGAAACTCAGAATAACAGTTTGCTCACACTGGGAATTAATTGGTTGATGCGTTCAGTTTACAAAAGATTCCACGCAGGTGTTCTTACTTAAGAACTCTGGCAATGCAAAAAGACGAATGCTTTCAGTAAACTGAAAGACACTGTGGTGCTATAGAAAGAGCATGGGCTTTAAAAGCAAACAGCTTTTGGCAAGTTCCTTAACCTCTCTGTGCCTCCTTTTCAGTTTTCTCATCTGTAAAATGGGGAGGAATACAGTATTCACCCTGTCTCACAGAGTTATTGGGAGGCTTCAGTATGATACCATACGTAAGAGCCTAATACAGTTCCTGGTATACAGTCAATGCTGGAAGAGGATAACTCCACTCTTTCTCCTCAGTAGAAGAGCTATGTTGAGGTAGAAAAGAAAGGTTAAAATGTAGAAAGACAGGAGTCACAGCTCAAGAAAATCAATTTTAATCAAGATAAAGTGGCATCAGAGGCATGATGCAAGTCTGTAGACAAAGATAATACAATCTCTTCAAATGGTTTGTACACAGTGTCTCAGGGAGCAAGCTTACTGCAGTGCCTGGAAGAAAGAGATAGTTGCCAAAAGACGATAGCAGCATAGGACACCTAATCCAGTAGGCACTGACACCCTTGTCACTAGCAAATATGGCAAGAGGCCCTTTAGCATATGCCTACTGTACCAGAGCCATCCCTATGTACCAAGAAAGGAATTGCTTACTTGGGCAAGATTTTCACTGCGGGTTGTCACTAGCAATCAGGGAAAAATTCCCATTCAAATACCACCATCTCATCGTAGCTATTCAAACAGACAAAAATAAACAGTCTTTAGAGGACATGGGGAAAATGCACTCACATACACTGCTGGTAGGAACGAAAATAGGCACAACCCTTTGGAAGATGGTTTGGTAGTATATATAAAATATTAAAACGGGCCTTTACATCAGCCCAGCAATTCCACTTCTATGTATATATCCCAGAGAATTACCCCTGTGTGCATTTGGAGACATATACAAAGGATGGTTATTGTAGCTTTAGTTGTAATAGCCTGACTGCTCATTAGTTAGAGTGGTTAAACATTATAGCACATTCATGTGATGAAATATCACACAGCCATTTAAAAATGAGATGTATTAGATGCAGGGACATAGAAGAATTCCTGTGATTCATTTTTGGGATTTAAAAGTGAGTTTCAGCCCACCATTTGTAGCATGCTATCCAATTTATTTTGTAAAGTTTTCAAGAAACGGTATATACTTATATTTGCATAGAAAACAAGTCTGAAAGGATAGGAGTTACCTCTAGGGAACAGGGATGGGAATGCTGTTGGTGTGGTGGGGGTAGGGCAGTCCTGAAGACTCACTTTCCCTGTTTACTTTTTAGATGTCTGCATTATTTGAAATTCTTTAGATGAACATGTTCTACTGAATCAATCTTGAAATAAATCATAATGAAACAAATTTGTGTGATAGATTGGCTCAGTCACTTCTAGCCCATGCTTGGTTTGCATTTTCTGTTTTCAGATAATAATAATAATAATAGTAATGATACTAATACTCATTACAGTAGCTAACATTTACTATGTGCTTGGTGATGTTCCAAGTGCTTTACATATATTAGCTCATATAATCTTTGCAAGGTTGTCTTAGTCTGTTCAAGCTGCTATAAGAAAAATACCATATACTGGGTGGCTTATAAATAACACAAATTTATTTCTCACAGTTCTGGAGACTAAGAAGTCCAAGAGGCAACTGCAGATTTGGTGTCTAGTGAGGGGCCACTTCCTGGTTCAGACTGCAGTTTTCTTGCTATGTCTTTGCATGGTGAAAGGGGTGAGGAAGTTTTTTGTGGTCTCTTTTATAGGACACTAACCCCATTCGTGAGGGTTTCACTCTCATGACCTAATCACCTCCCAACGGCCCCTATCTCATATATCATTACATTGGAGATTAAGGTTTTAACATTTGAATTTCAGAGCGAGGGCACAAACATTCAGTCTATAGCAGAGGTAGACACTATTATCATCCCCATTTTACAGATCAGAAAACGAGGCTCAGAGAGTTTAGAATACGTGTTAAATTTCACACATCTTGTAAGTGATGAGGCTGGGATTTGAAGTCAGAGATCCTTGCTCTCAAAGAGTCAAGAGACTGACTGGGGAGATGCATATTCTCTGTCTCCGTCTTTCCCCACCCCCCCACACACATTCAGCAATGCACATGACAAAACACAATATAGAAGAGTGCTACGGAGAATGAATGCTACAGAAAGCATCTGGGAGAAACAATGCTCATTGTAGGCTCAAGGACTTAGTAGGCAGCAATGCTTAAAGTTGGACACACAGCCCTCCTGATTCTTCTGTGGCCACGAATATGCTTAGTGGGGCATCTGGAAGGGGTACCTTAACGGCTTGTAGCTAAAGAATAAAACAAAGCCTAGAAGCCCACCCAGATCTCTGTACATCTTCTGAGTTGGAATTGGGCACCGCAGAAGTGCTGAAGCCAGCTATGGTAAAAAACAAACAGGCAACAAACAAACAAACAACAACAACAAAAAACCACAGTTCTGTGCCCTGGCCTCATGTCTCAGTAATATGGAGTAACTCCAATGTAAGGTCATATGGAACCACAGCTGGAAGGACCTTTTGATGCTCACTCTTCACTCTTTTTATAGATGGGGAAACTGAAGGCCAGAAAACGTTTAACTTGATCAAGGTCACACTGCTATTTTGGTGGCCAAAATATGGCAGGATGTCCCTTAGAAATAAAATACATCACCTCGCTAAAAGAGTCCTTCTGTCTTGTGATTTAAGTGAAGGATTTGGGGGTTTTATCCCTTCTATTCCCCTTCTCTCTCTCCCTCTCTAAACTGCCCCCCCCAACACACATGTACATGTTTGACAATTTCACTTCCTGATGCTTTTGTTCTTGTCTTTCTCCATTCATTATCTCCACCCTCCATATAAAGTATTGGTGGAATTTGGTCAGCCTTTTTCCTCCCTGAGCATGAGTGGAAAGGGAAAAATGTTTGAACTGTCCAGACACAACTTTTCAAAGGGCATCATTATCATGACCAGAGGATAAATGATGGGTCTCCAAAGAGAATCTTGAGAACGGGCCCCAGTTTTCAGGGATGGCATTTCACGTGCTTGGTTGGAAGACGATGAGTTAGTACCTCTGTGACATGATCAATTATACAGGGCCAGGGTTAGGGTTACGTAACAGGCCTGCCTGCAGGAAAAATCTTCTAGAACAGAGGGGTGGAAAAAAATGTGCTATGCGGTTGCATAATAATCTTGTGAAAAACAAAAATGCCTTATCCATTTTAATAAAAACACAGGAAAAAATGATGAGTCCTCACTCTGTCTAATCAATTGCAGGGCTTCATAAAAGAAGCAAAGCTGCTTTTTCCCCCACAAATAAGCACAAAATCCATCTTCAAGAGCAACATATATTATTGCACCTATTCTCGGCTCTTCAACACCTCAATTTATAAAAAGTCATTTTTTTTCCTAAGTTGGGAAGAGATGGATGGGGAAGAGCAGAACAGGACTCATAGGTGTCTAGTTTTCTGAGCTATGTGCCATGGGGCTGTTCCAAATCCTCCGTAGTACAATAACAGCCATCAGTTAACTTGAGGGTTAATTTGAGGGATGGTCATGTAGAGCCGAAGCACACAAAAAGGTAAGGCAGTGAAGAGCATTGATTCAACTCTGCTCTAGATAAGCTCTGGCACTAGACAAAGTGGCTATATTCATGCCTGTTTCTAGGCCCAACAAGACCCATTGTTCCTTAATCCACTTCTGGGTTATTTCATAATAAACTCTGCACATAAACTCTGGTGCTTAAACTCCCTTTCTTATGCCTATCCAAACACCCAAACAATACTTTTTCTCATTCTTTTACGTGAAATGGGCTTCTTGCCTTTAGCCTAGTTTGATTCAAAAGATTTTAAAAGGTGACTTCTCCAAGGAAGCATTTCTTAGCTCTCTACCATACTCTTTGCCTTCAAGTGTAGATTTAGATACTTCTCTTCAGCATGAACTTAATATACTTTGTTTTATCTATGATTGTCTACGTGGCATTCTTGCCTCTTTCATAGAATGCCTGAGGGGAGGAATCAGATATGCTTTAGGTCTGTATCTGTATCAGGCAGCACTCTGCTTAACACAGAGAAGGGGCTCAGTCTGTATTTCTGGAATTGAACAAAATGCTGGGGCTAACTTGATATCATGAGATGAGAGGGGGCACTAATTGTTTTATCAAGTATATATCCCTGTTGGAGTGGATTTTGAAGACTAGCAATCTTTATAAAGAGCCTAAAAGCAGAAAATACGGAGGCTGTGAGCCGTAGCAGCACTACAAACAGGGACACAGAGCTTGAATCTGTGGTCTGGACATTTTGCTTTCAGTTTGTGTCCTTGGAGCTACAAGCTACCAGGATTAGTTCCTCGGAGAGGTGTCTTCATTGAGTCATATTTATAATCTATTTCTCCAAGTTGAATTGGATTTCATGGGTGGTTTACCTAGTCCAGGGACTCTCAGTAACATTTAGGGAATGCTCCGTGCCCATGGTGAGCACTAAGGTGCACACCTGTCTGAATTGATACAGCTGCTCATTTGCTGAGCAGGGAGGCAGGTGGTTCCAGGCCAGCACGTACTGGCATTATTATAGCAAAATAAATAGTTTTGTTTCAGTAGAAACTCCACTGGTCAAAGTGATGTTAAAAAATGAGGGCATTTCTAAAATAGAGAATGCCAGTGAAAATGGAGAAGTGGGATAGGAATGTGTGTGAAAGAGACAGACACACAGATAAGAGAGGAACTACTTGATTCCTGTAATTTTGTCTAAAACTGAAAGCACACATTTACAGTTTACTCTATGCCAAGCATTGGCTTCAGCACCTTACAATGAGCATATTACTGAATTCTTACAATCTTTTGAGGTTGTACTGTTATGAACCCTATTTTATATATGAAAAAGTAAGCCTGGGCAAGTGAAATAACTTGCCAAATGTCACAGAATTGATAAATGACAGAGCTGGGAATTTAAAATTCATTGTTTCATTCTGAAACTCACATTCTTCCCTCTAAGTAAAGTTGTAGTTTACCTGCAATAAATGACACAAACCTGAAAGATACAGCCAAATAATATTTTACATATGTGTATACCTATATGATCACCACCCAGGTCAAGATGTGGAATATTTCCATCATCCCAGAAAGTTCTTTTATGTCCTTTTCCAGTCAACACCAACCCCTCACTCCAAGATAGCCACTCTTTTAACTTCTATCATCATGTTTCAGTAATTCTCAAAGTGTGGACCTGAAACCAATAGTATCAGCAATACCTGGGAATTTGTCAGAGATACACAGTCTCAGGTCCCACCCCAGCCCAACTGAATTAGAAACTCTGAGAGTGGGGTTTAGAAAACTATGTTTAAACAAACTCTTCAGGTGATTCTGTTACACAACCAAGTTTGAGAACTGCTGCACATAGCAGTTTTTTAAAAAGATTTATTTATTTATTTGACAGAGATCACAAGTAGACAGAGAGGCAGGCAGAGAGAGAGAGGGAGAAGCGGGCTCCCCGCTGAGCAGAGAGCACCATGCGGGACTCGATCCCAAGACCCTGGGATCATGACCTGAGCCGAAGGCAGCGGCTTAACCCACTGAGCCACCCAGGGTGTCCACAGTTTTATGTACTTTAGAAATTCTATATATATTTATATATATATATATTTATATATTCGAATTTCTAAAGTACATATATATATACATAAACATATATAGATATAGATATACATAAACATATATGTATCTATATATCTATAGATATATAGATCTATAGATATATAGATACA
>NW_026740729.1:0-7057 GCF_022355385.1 Mustela nigripes
ATATATATATATATATATATATATATATATATGACTTCAGGATCAAGATATTGAAGCTTACAGCTGTAAGATTCTCTGTTTAGGTATCAGAAGCATTTAGGGTGTTGCCTCATAGACCCTCTTTGCTAGACCATAGTATTCTAAGATCCTTAAAAGTCCCTCTTTGCTAAACCATAGTATTCTAAATTCCTTAAAAGTATTATTCCATAGTCCTTTGATTCTCAGTCCAAGGTAGAGAGGGGCCTGAATTGAAAAGGCTCTTTGATTTCCTGGAGTAGCTTTCACGTGATACACAAGAAACCTAGATAGTTTTCAAGGGAATTATAATTATAAGCTCTGAAGGAGGCATTTGAACCAAAAATTTCCTACAAGCAGGAATCAGACTGAAAAACTAAGCTACCCAGTTGCTTACATGGGCTGTTTCTTGTAAAAAGAAAGGATAACTCATAGGATTAAAGTCAAGAGTCCAGAGATTAGAACTGTTAGCGACAGGACCACTTCCAAGGAGTAAAGTTAGGCTCTCATCAAGGGATTGGTTGCATGTACCTAGTTAAATTTTGGAATTATCATGGATTTTCTTAATTCTAAGATTTTTAGTCAAAGATTATTACTACTAAGGAAATTAAACCACATTTGGATCTGATTTAGATGATTTATTGAACCTAGAATTTAGGATGAAATCTCTTTGAACCCTTGAAGGGTGTTAGTGTACTTTACATGAAAGAGCACTATAAATAATTTATGGGCCAAAGGAGTACTCTGAGAAATTAAAAATGACTGCATATTCTTCACTCCTCCATTGAGAGCTGAAACTTTTTTCTTTATCCCTTAAATCTGGGTTATCTCTGTGACTGTTTAGCCAACAAAAGTTGGCAGAAGTAATTCTGACCTAGCTCTGAGCTCAAGACTTAAGAAGATCTTGCTTTCTCTTTCATTTTTATACTTTTGGGGAGCTCTGAACTTCCATTTAAGAAGCCGAATTATAGTGCAGAAGAGAATATGTTGGAAGACTATGATCAGCAAAAAGGCCTTGAGAACACACGAAGATAGGAGAACCCTTGCTGTGACAGTGTCCCAGCCAGGTTGATTCTTGCTCCAGCTGCTATCTGAGGACTACTACATGAGCAACCTCAAGTAAGAGGATCAGAGATTTCCAGAGAAGTCACAGGATTGTAAGAGAAACTAAGAAGTGGTTGTTTTGTTTTGTTTTGTTTGTTTTTTGTCGCAGTTGTTTTTAAGTCATGAAAGCTTGTAGTCGTTTGTTGTATAGCAACAAATAACTGGAACACTATTGCCATTATTATTTAACATTGTTTTAAAAAATTCTTGTCAGGGTATGTGCTTTGGTGAGTGCTGTGAAGTGTTTATACCTGGTGATTCACAGACCTGTACCCCTGGGGATAAAAATATATGTTTATAAAAAAATAAAAAATTAAAAAAAATTATTGTCAATAAAAATGTCAACAGAAAGAGAATACATACTAGAATGGGAAGGAGAATGCAAGATTATTATTCTTATTGCATATGTTATAATTAATGATTGGAAAATTGAAAAGAAATGGTGTTTGCTAAGCTACTTGTTCTCAAAATTAATATACAAAAATTGTTAGCTTTGTGATTTTAGTTTTTTCTCCAAATTTTAATCTTAACTCCAGTTAGTTAATATAAGGTGTATCTTTTAATTTCAGGTGTAGAATTTAGAGATTCATCACTTATATACAACAGTTGGTACTCATCACAAAGGCACTCCTTAATCCCCATCACCTGTTTCACCCATCCCCCTCCCACCTCCCCTCTAGTAACCCTCAGTTTGTTCTCTATAGTTAAGAGTCTTTTTCTTGGTTTGCTTTCCCTTTTTTTCTCCACCCCTATATTCATTTGTTTTGTTTCTTAAATTCCACATATAAGTGAAATCATATGATATTTTTCTTTCTCTGACTGACTTATTTCACATAACATGATACTCTTTATCTCCAACCACATTGTTGCAAAATGGCAAGAGCTCATTCTTCTTTATGGCTGAGTAATATTCCATTATATACATATACACCACCTGTTCTTAATCCATTCATCAGTTGATGGACACTTGGGCTCTTTCCATAATTTGGCTATTGTTGATAATACTGTTATTAACATCAGGGTGCATGTATCCCTTTGAATTACTTTGTGTCCTTTTGGTAAATACCTGGTAGTACAATTGCTGGGTCATAGGTCACACTATACACAATATTGCATAGTGTGTAATGGGGTATTATCATCAGCCCCTGGAAATAATTCCCTTTAAAATTTTGCCCACCTGATTATAAAAATAAGCATTTAAAAAATTTCCTTTTTTGCTTAGACATGATGTTGAGAACCTTTTCATATATCTACTGTCTTTCATATATCTAACACTTTTTAGGTTTCCCTTTTTGTGTGTGAATTCCCATTTTTTGTTAGATTTCTATCTTTTGTTGCTTCTCAAAAATTTTTCCATTATATAATATTTGTGAATATTAAATAATTTATATTTAATATTTCTATATTATCTTTTGTGGAACAAGAACCTTTCATATTGCAGTAGTGAAATCCATTAATATTTTCATTTGTGGCTTTGAGATTCTTTTGCTTTTCTTCTTCCTGTCATTTTTAATTATTTATGATAGTCACCATCCTGGAGATTAGATCTTCAGAACATATTCATTGTATAAAGGAACATTTGTACTCTGACCAAAATTTCACCATTTTCCCCCATGTCCTAGCCCCTGGCAATCACTATTCTACTCTGTTTCTGTAAGTTCAACGTTTTTGTGGATTTCATGTATGAATAAAACAATAGAATATTTCTCTTTGTCTAGTGTGTTTGGCTTAGCATAATGTCCTCCAATTTCATCTATGTTGTAATAAATAGTATTTGAATATATAAAATATTCCTCTTTCTCAGAATTTTAATAAATATTGCATTGAATCTATAGATTACTTTCAGTAGTATGAATACTTCAACATAGTAATTCTTTCAATCTGTGAACACAGTATTTTTTCACTCATTTGTGTTTTCTTCAATTTCTTTCATCAATGCCTTATAGTTTTCAGTATACATGTATTTTACCTCCATGGTTAAATTTATTTTTAGGTATTTATTTTTTTTTTTATACTGTTGTAAATGGTATTGTTTTCTTAGTTTCTCTTTCCAGTAGTTCTTGTTAGGGTATAAAAATACAACTAATATATGTATATTAATTTTATTTACTTAATTTATTAGGTCTGATAGTTTTTTGGTGGTAGGATTTTCTCTAGGATTTTCTATATACAAGATCATGTCAAAAGAAAGAAGTAAAATCATCTTTCTTTTCAGTTTGAATGCCTTTTATTTCTTTTTCTTGCCTAATTGTTTGGCTAGGACTTCCAGTACTATGTTGAATAGAAATGGTGAAAGTGGACATACTTGTCCTGTTTTTGATCTTGGCAGAAAGACTTTCAGCTTTTCATCATTTAATATGATGTCAACTATGCATTGTCATAGATGGCCTTTTTAAGTAGAGCTATGTTCCTTTTGAGGGTTTTTAACTAGGGAAAGATTGTAAATTTTGTTAAATGATTGTTCTGTACTTATTGATATCATATGATCTTTATCTTCATCTATCTGCCATTGATGTGGTTTATCATGTTTATTGATTTGCATATGTTGAACCATCCCTGCATTCCAGTGGTAAATCCCACTTAACCATGCATACTACTTTTTAAATGTACATTTGAATTTGGTTTGCTGGTATTGTGTTAAATATTTTTGCATCTCCGTTCATCAAGGATATTGTCCTGTGATTTTCTTTTCTTATAACTTCCTTATCTATCGTTGGTATGAGAATAATGCTGACCTCATTAAATTAGTTTGGATGTGTTCCTTCCTCTCTAATGTTTTGGAAGCATTTGAGAAGGATTAGTATTAATTCTTTAAATGTTTTGAAGACTTCACCAGTGAAGCCATCTGATCCTGGACTTTTCTTTGTTGAGAGATTTTTCATTCTGAGTCAGTACTAGTTATTGGTCTGTTCAGATTTTCTAGTCCTCTGTGATTCAGTTTTTGTAGGTTGTATGTTTCTAGGAATTTATCCTTTTCTTCTAGGTTATCACATTTGTTGGCAATTAGTTATTCATAGTGTTCTCATATGATTATATTTCTGTGGTATTGACTGCAATGTCTTCTAGTTCATTTTTTATTTTACTTGAGTCTTTTTATTCTTAGTCCAGCTAAAGTTTTGTAAATGTTATCTTCTCAAACAAAACAAAACAAAACAAACAAACCAAAAAACCCAGCTCTTAGTTTTGTTGTTCTTTTATACTGTTTTTCTACTCTCTATTTCATTTATTTCCACTTTAGTCTTTGTTATTTTTTTTTTCCTTCTGCTAACTTTGGGCTTAGTTTGTTCTTCTGTCCTCCTTCTTCCTTCCTTCCTTTTTTCCTCCTTTTCTTCGGTTTCCCTCCTCTTCCTATTGCCCCTCCTTCCTCCTCCTCTTTCCTCCTCCTTCTTCTTCCTCTTTTCTTCTTTTCCTTTGTCTCTCTCTCCCTTCATCTCCCCCTTCCTACCATATTTCTTTAAAAAAAATGCCTTTATACAAATGCCATAAGCACTGTTCACATATTTTCTCAATTTTTTAAAGTTTACTTATTTATCTTGAGAGAGACAAAGAGGGAAAGCATGGGGAGAGGGACAGTAGGAGAGAATCTTTCAAGCTGACTCTCCACTGAGCTGGGAGCCCAATGCAGGGCTCAATCAATGACCCATAACTTCATGATATGAGCCGAAACCAAGAGTCAGGCAGTCAATCAATCAGCTCAACCACCCAGGTGCCCCTCACAAATAATTTTTTAAAATTGTATTTTATGATTAAGTCTTTAGCCCACTTAGAGTTTCTTTTTGTATATGATATAACATTTATTTTTCCCCCATAAAACAAACCAATTTTCTACAACTTTGTATTAGGTGATTTATCTTTTGTATTTTTTTTTGTATTTTGATTTAAGTTTTTATTTTAATTCCAATACAGTTAAGATACAGTGTTATATTACTTTTAGGTATACAATATAGTGATACAGCAATTTTATACAATACTCAATGCTAATTATGATAAATGTACTCTTTAATCCCCATCACCTATTCAATCCATTTTCCTACCCCCTATTTCTGTAGTTAAGAGTCAGTTTCTTGGTTTCTGTCTCTCAGTTAATTCCCCCCCCCCCTTTGTTCATTTGCTTTGTTTCTTAAATTCCATATATGAGTGAAATCATATAGTATTTGTTTTTCTTTGGCAGAGTTAGTTTGCTTAGCATTATACTCTAGCTCCATCTATGTTTTCAAGTGGCAATTATTCATGCTTTTTAAATGTCTGAATTATTTTCCATCTTTTTATCCATTCATCTATTGATGGGCACTTCGGCTGCTTCCATAATTTGGCTATTGTAAGTAATGCTGCAATAAGCATAAGGGAACATGTATCCCTTTGAATCACTGGTTATGTATGTTATTTTGGGAAAATTCCCAGTAATGCAGTTACTGGGTCATAGGGTAGTTCTATTTTTAATTTTTTAAAGAACTTCCATACTGTTTTCCATAGTGGTTATATTAGTTGCATTCTCACCAGCAGTACCTGAAAATTCTTTTATCTTCACATTCTAGCCAACACTATTTTTAAATGTTTTTTCTTTTAGTCACTCTGACAGGTGTGAGGTGTTATCTCATTGCAGTTTTGATATGCATTTCCCTGATGATCAGTGATGTTGAGCATCTTGTCATGTGTCTGTTGGCCATCTGTTTGTTTCTTTGGAGAAATGTCTGTTCATGTCTTCTGCCCATTTTTTTTAAATTTATTTATTCATTTATTTATTTTAAAGATTTTATTTATTTACTTGATAGAGAGATCACAAGTAGGCAGAGAGGCAGGCAGAGAGGAGGGGAGGCTCCCCACTGAGCAGAGAGCCCAATGCAGAGCTCTATCCCAAGACCCTGAGATCATGATCTGAGCAGAAGGCAATAGCTTAACCCACTGAGCCACCCAGGTGCCCCTTCTGCCCATTTTTAAATTGGATTGTTTGTTTTTTGGGTGTTGACTTGTATAAATCCTTTATATATTTTGCATATGTCATTTACAAATATCTTCTCCCATTTAGTAGATTTTATTCTGATTTTTTATACTATTTCTTTTTTTACAAAGAGTTTATTTATTTTATTTAACACAGAGAGAGCACAAGTAGGCATTGGCAGGCGGGGGGGGGGGGGTTGGTGAGCAGACTCCCTGCTGAGTAGAGAGCCGGATATGATGCGGGGCTCAATTCCAGATCCCTGAGATCATGACCTGGGCTGAAGGCAGAGGCTTAACCCACTGAGCCACCCAGGTACCCCTGATTTTTTATACTATTTCTATAATATACCATCCATATATATCCTATTATCACAGGTTCGACTGTCTGTTCCAAAAGTCTATTTATCTGTTCTTCTACCTATACCTACTACTGTAATAAATTTGATTTTTTTCATATTGATTAAGTAAGACATAGGTCAGCTTTTTTTTTTTTTTTAATATTCCAAAACTTATCTTAACCATTAAAGGGATTTCTTTTCTTTTCTTTTCTCTTTTCTTTTTTTGGAAGACAGAGAGAGAACACAAGCCAGAGAGCAGGGAAGGGGCAAAGGGAGAGGGAAAGAGAATCTTAAGAAGGCTCCGTGTTCAATGCAAAGCCTGATGCAGGGCTTGATCTCATAACCCTGAGAACATGACCTGAGGCAAAATCAAGAGCTCAATGCTCAACCAACTGAGCCACCCAGACATCCCTAAATGTTTTTTATATACATTTTATAACCATACCATCAAAATTCTCTAAAACAGTACAGTACTTTTTTTTTATTTTTAATTTTTTATTTTTTATAAACATATATTTTTATCCCCAGGGGTACAGGTGTGTGAATCACCAGGTTTACACACTTCACAGCACTCACCAAAGCACACACCCTCCCCAATGTCCATAATCCCACCCTGTTCTCCCAAACCCCTCCCCCCAGCAACCCTCAGTTTGTTTTGTGAG
>NW_026740730.1:0-7056 GCF_022355385.1 Mustela nigripes
TGGATACGTGGGTTCCACTTCAGTTGAGCTCTGTCTTCAAGGAAGTGAGGTCACCACTGCCTGGGGGCTCCTTACCGAACTTCCTGCTCCACCAGAGCTCCCTGAGCCGCCGGTCCCCAACCTGCTCAAGGCTCACACTCCACTCAATACAGTGCCCATCCAGTGACCCCCATACAGCCTCCTCCCAGCCCCTGGGAGTCCTGGGTGCAGCTGCTATCCCCGCTGGAGTGAACAGAGCTGCGTTTAGACCAGCTTAGTGTTAGGGTTAGGGATAAGAATGACTTAGGGTCAGGGTTAGGGTTAGGTTCATGGTTAGGTTTAGGGTCAGGAGCACAGTAGGTTCAGGGTTAGCGTTACGGTCAGAGTCAGGCTCAGTGTCAGTGTTACGCTGATGGTTAGGTTTAGGGTCAGGTTCAGGGTCATGGTCAGTTTAGGGTCAGGTTCAAGTTTTGGTTTGGCGGCAAGGTCATGTCAGGTCAGGGTTAGTTTTGGGACAGGTTTAGTGTCAGGGTTAGTGTCAGGGTCTTGGTTAGGTTCAAGGTTATGGTAAGGTCAGCTTTATGTTTAGGTTCTGTTTTATGAGTAGGTTCAGGATCAGTGTTAGCTTTAGGGTTACTATTCTGTTCAGGATCACGGATTGGGTCAGAGTTAGGTTTACAGTCAGGTTTTGGGTCTGTGTTAAGGTCAAGGCCAGGGTCAGTTTCAAGGTTAAGTTTTGACATAGGCAAAGTTCATAGTTAGGGTTATGATCAGGTTCAGGGAGAGGGTCAGTATAATTGTTAATGTGGGGTTAGGGTTAGGGTTAGAGGTAGGTTGAGGGTTAGGATTAGACCGGGTTAGGTTCATTGTCAGGGATAATGTTAGGGGTTAGTTTTAGGGTTAGGTTCAGCGTTAGGTTTCGAGTCAGGGCCCATGTAGTGTCAGGGTCAGGGTTACGTTTAGGGTTAGAGTTAGGTTCAGGCTCACATTCAGTGTCAGGGTTATTGTTAGGGTCAGGGTTACATCAGCATCAGGGTTAGGATTAGGGTCAGGGTCTGGGTCATGGTTAGGTATTAGTCATATTTATGGTAATGTCAGAGTTAGTTTTATGTTCAGGGACCACATCAGGGTCCTTGCCAGGCTTGGGTTATGTTTTGGGTTCAGGTAAGGATCACAGTCAGGGTCAGGGTCAGAGTCAGTGTCAGGGCTTGGGTTAGGGTTTGGGGCAGGCTCACAGTCAGTTTCAGGTTCAGGGTTAGTGGTTACTGTTAGGGTAAGCCCTGCTCCTGAGTCATGGACCCATCCATTCAGGGTCTCAGGATAAACCCTGGGCAGAAGGGTGTAGAACCTACAACCGATCCCACTTAAGCAGCCTTAAACTGGGGTGTGATCATGACTTGCCCACAAGACATCTAACCCCTCATCAGCTCATCCTGCTTGGGGAATCTCCACCCACGATGGCATGGCCAGGACCTCTTTACACAGAGACACACAGACACCCAGAGGCACACTCACACACACACACATACACACACACACACACACACACATACACACACACACACACGCAGAGACAGGGCGGAGACCTAGGGCTACACCCACAGATCAGAAGGTGTGGGACTCTCTGACTCTGAGCCCACTGGTGTCACCTTTTTTGATTTTATTAGCCAAAGGGCCTGTGGCGTTGAGGAAAACTGATATGACCTGCCAGGGAGGGGACGAGTCTGGCGGTCGGGCTCACTTCTCCCAGTATCCTCTGGGCCTCAGTACAGTAGAAGAACATGTCGCTTTCTTTAGGATGTGCCTAGAAATGAGCTGGACATGGCGGTTTTCTCTGTTATGGGGTGCCGTGATACGTGGGTTCCAATTGCATTGGGCTCTGTCGTCAGGGAAGGGAGGTCACCACTGCCTGGGGGCTCCTTACCGAACTTCCTGCTCCACCAGAGCTCCCTGAGACGCAGGTCCCCAAGCTGTTCAAGGCTCACACTCCACTCAATGCAGTGCCCATCCAGTGACCCCCATACAGCCTCCCCCCAGCCCCTGGGAGGCCTGGGTGCAGCTGCTGTCTGCGCTGGAGGGAAGAGAGCTGGGTTTAGACAAGCTTAGTGTTAGGGTTAGGTTTAAGAATGACTTAGGTTCAGGGTTAGGGTTAGACGCCTTTGGGGTCAGGGTTAGCGTAAGGTTTAGGGTGGGTCAGGGTTAGGGTTAGGTTCATGGTTAGGTTTAGGGTCAGGATCAAAGTAGGTCCAGGGTTAGCATTACGGTCAGAGTCAGGCTCAGGGTCAGTGTTAGGCTGATGGTTAGGTTTAGGGTCAGGATAGGGTTATGGTCAGTTTTACGTTCAGGTTCAAGTTTTGGTCTAGGGCCATTGTCAGGTTTACGGTCAGGATCAGGTATTGGTTTAAAGTCCCCATTCGGGTCAGGGACAAGGTTATGTAGTGGTCATTGTTAGGGTCATGGTTAGGTTTAGGGTCAGGGCCAGGGTCAGGTTTAGGGTCAGGGTCTGGTATAGGCAAAATTCAGGGTTTGGGTTATGATCATAGTCAGGTATAGGGTCAGGGTTATTGTTAATATTTAGGGTTAGTTCTACTTTTAGCGTTAGGTTGACAGTTAGGGTTAGAACTTGTTAGGGTCAGGGTCCGTGTTAGGGTTAGGGGTTAGTGTTAGGCTTAGGTTCAGAGATAGGTTTCGGGGAGGGCCATGTTAGTGTCAGGGTCAGGGTTACCTTTAGTGTCAGAGTTAGGTTCAGTCTCACAGTCAGTGTCAGGTTTAGTGTTCAGTTTATTGTCGGGGTCACTGTAAGGGTCAGGGTTAGTTTATCGTCATGGTCTGGGTCAGGATCAGGGTGAAGTTTAGCACCAATATCCTTTATAGGGTCAGGTTTAGGTATTGGTTTAAAGTCCACATTCGGGTCAGTGACAGGGCTATGTAGTGATCAGATTTAGTGTCAAGGTTAGGATTAGGTTCAGAGTCAGGGTCAGGTAAAGGTCAGGGCCAGGGTCAGGTTGAGGGTCAGGATTTCGTATAGGGTCAATGTTCGGTTCAGTGTCACAGTTAGGTTTTGGCGGTAGGGTTTGGGTATGGGTTTGTGTTAGAGTTAGAAGTAGAGTTATGGTTATGGTTAGGGTTAGGGTTAGACAGCATAAGGTCAGGGTTAGGGTTTGGTTTAGGGTAGGGGTTAGTGTTAGGTTCAGGTTCAGCATGAGGTGTAGGTTCAGGGTCCTTATTAGGGTCATGGTTAGAGTTACCATTAGGTTTAAGGTTAGGGTCAAGCACACTGTCATGTTAGGGGTAGGGTTAGGGTCTGGGTTAGGTCAGCGTCAGGGTTAGGATTAGGTTCAGGGTCAGGGTCCTGGTTAGGTTTGAGTCATGGTTACGGTAATATCAGAGTTCGTTTTAGGCCAGGGTCCATATCAGGGTCAGTGTCAGGCTTAGGTTTAGGTTTAGGTTTCAGGTCAGGATCACACTTAGGTTCACGTTCGGGGTCAGGGTCAGGGCTTGGGTCAGGTTTTGGGGCAGGCTCACAGTCAGTGTCAGGGTCAGGGTCAGGGTTAGTGGTTACTGTTAGGGTTAGCCCCGCTCCTGGGTCATGGACCCATCCGTTCAGGGTCTCAGGATAAACCCTGGGCAGAAGGGTGTATACCCTACACCCGATCCCACTTAACCAGCCTTAAACTGGGCTGTGAACATGACTTGCCCACCAGATATCTAAAGCCTCATCAGCCCAATCCTGTTTGGAGCATCTCCACCCACGATGGCATGGCAAGGTCCTCTTTACACACAGACTCACAGACACCCAGAGGCACTCACTCACACACACACACACACACACACACAGATGGGGAGGAGACCTAGGGCTACACAATTGGATAAGATGTGTGGGACTCTCTCACTCTGAGCCCCCTGGTATCACCTTTTAATTTTATTAGCCAAAGGGCCTGCGGCGTTGGGGAAACCTGATATGACTTGCTAGGGAGGGGACGTGTCTGGCGGGCGAGCTCTCTTTTCCCTGCATCCTCACGGCTTTAGTACAGCAGAGAACATGTCGCTTCCTTTAGGATGTGCCTAGAAATGAGCTGGGCATGGCGGTTTTCTCTGTAATGGGGTGCCTGGATACGTGGGTTCCAATTCAGTTGGGCTCTGTCGTCAAGGAAGTGAGGTCACCACTGCCTGGGGGCTCCTTACCAAAAATCCTGCTGCACCAGAGCTCCCTGAGCCGCCGGTCCCCAAGCTGCTCAAGGCTCACACTCCACTCAATGCAGTGCCCATCCAGTGACCCCCATACAGCCTCCCCCCAGCCCCTGGGAGGCCTGGGTGCAGCTGTTGTCCCCGCCGGAGGGAACAGAGCGGGGTTTAGACCAGCTTAGTGTTAGGGTTAGGTTTAAGAATGAGTTAGGGTCAGGGTTAGGGTTAGACGTCTTTGGGGTCAGGGTTAGCGTAAGGTTTAGGGTGGGGTCAGGGTTAGGGTTAGGCTCATTGTTTAGGTTTAGTGTCAGGATCACACTATGTTCAGGGTTAGCGTTACGGTCAGATTCAAGCTCAGGGTCACTGTTAGGCTGATGGTTTGGTTTAGGGTCAGGTTCAGGGTCCTGGTCAGTTTTAGGGTCAGGTTTAAGTTTTGGTTTGGAGGCAAGGTCATGTCAGGTCAGGGTTAGGTTTGGGACAGGTTTAGTGTCAGGGTTAGGGTCAGGGTCAGGGTTAGGTTCATGGCTATGGTAAGGTCAGCTTTATGTTTAGGTTCTGTTTTATGAGTAGGTTCAAGATCAGGGTTAGCTTTACGGTTACTAATCTTTTCATGATCACGGATTGGGTCAGAGTTAGGTTTACAGTCAGGGTTAGGGTCAGTGTTAAGTTCAAGGCCAGGGTCAGTTTAAATGTTAAGTTCTGACGTAGGCAAAGTTCAGAGTTAGGGTTATGATCAGGTTCAGGGAGAGGGTAAGGATAATTGTTAAATTGGGGTTAGGGTTAGGGTTAGAGGTAGGTTGAGGGTTAGGATTAGACCGGTTTAGGGTCAGTGTCAGGGATAACGTTAGGGGTTAGTTTTAGGGTTAGGTTCAGCGTTAGTTTTCGGGTCAGGGCCCATGTTAGTGTCAGGGTCAGGGTTACGTTTAGGGTTAGAGTTAAGTTCAGGCTCACATTCAGTTTCAGGGTTAGTGTTAGGGTAGGGTTATATCAGCATCAGGGTTAGGATTAGGGTCAGGGTCTGGGTCGTGGTTAGGTATTAGTCATATTTACGGTAATGTCAGAGTTAGGTTTAGGTCAGGGTCCACATCAGGGTCCTTGCCAGGCTTAGGTTTTGTTTTGGGTTCAGGTAAGGATCACAGTCATGGTCAGGGTTAGAGTCAGGGTCAGGGCTTGGGTTAGGGTTTGGGGCAGGCTCACAGTCAGTTTCAGGTTCAGGGTTAGTGGTTACTCTTAGGGTTAGCCCTGCTCCTGAGTCATGGACCCATCCATTCAGGGTCTCAGGATAAACCCTGGGCAGAAGGGTGTAGAACCTACAACCGATCCCACTTAAGCAGCCTTAAACTGGGGTGTGAACATGACTTACCCAACAGACATCTAATCCCTCATCAGCTGATCCTGCTTGGGGCATCTCCACCCATGATGGCATGGCCAGGTCCTCTTTACACACAGACACACAGACACCCAGAGGCACACAGACACACACACACATGCAGAGACAGGGAAGAGACCTAGGGCTACACCCATAGATCAGAAGGTGTGGGACTCTCTGACTCTGAGCCCACTGGTGTCACCTTTTGATTTTATTAGCCATAGGGCCTGAGGCGTTGGGGAAACCTGATATGACTTGCCAGGGATGGGACGTGTCTGGCGGGCGAGCTCACTTCTCCCTCTATCCTCTGGGCTTCAGTACAGTAGAAGAACATGTCGCTTCCTTTAGGATATGCCTAGAATTGTTCTGCACAGGGGATTTTCTATGTTATGGGGTGCTTTGATACGTGGGTTCCAATTGCATTGGGCTCTGCCGTCAGGGAAGTGAGGTCACCACTGCCTTGGGGCTCCATTCCGAACTTCCTACTCCACCAGAGCTCCCTGAGCCGCCGTTCCACAAGCTGCTCAAGGCTCACACTCCACTCAATGCAGTGCCCATCCAGTGACCCCATACAGCCTCCTCCCAGACCGTGGAAGGCCTGGGTGCATCTGTTGACCCGCTGGAGGGAACAGAGCTGGGTTTAGACCAGCTTAGTGTTAGGGTTAGGGCTAAGAAAGACGTAGGGTCATGGTTAGGGTTAGATGTCTTTGGGGTCAGGGTTAGCATAAGGCTTAGGGTAGGGGTCAGGGATAGGGTTAGGTTTATGGTTAGGTTTAGGGTCAGGATCACAGTAGGGTCAGGGTTAGCGTTACGGTCACAGTGAGGGTTTGGTTCAGTGTTAGGCTGACGGTTAGGTTTAGGTCCAGGCAGGGTCATGGTCAGATTTAAGGTCTGGTTCAAGTTTTGGTTTGGGGGCAAGGTTCATGTCAGGGTCAGGGTTAGGTTTAGGACAGGTTTAGTCTCAGGGTTAGGGTCAGGGTCAGGGTTAGGTTCATGGTTATGGTAAGGTCAGCTTTATGTTTAGGTTCTGTTTCATCAGTAGGTTCAGGATCAGGTTTAGCTTTAGGGTTACTAATCTGTTCAGGCTCACGGATTGGGTCAGAGTTAGGTTTACAGTCAGGGTTAGGGTCAGTATTAAGGTCAAGACCAGGGTCAGGTACGGACGGGCATTGTGCCAAGTGTACCTGTTGTACAACTGACTGTGTAATGGCTGAAACTGAGAAACCGGGGTGAAAGTATCAAGAGGTTCTAAGGATTGCGAAAGAGCCAAGATTCAAACGATTACCACGTACACACAAGACAAACTATGCAGATGACTGCTCTGTACGGATGTAATTCAGAGTGTTACACTGTGGCATCAGCTGACCCAGACCCAGAAGATTGCTGGAGTTCCCATCATGGACATCTCTAACCATATAGACGACACTGAGCGAATGCCAGATGATGATGGAGCCCCTCACTCCTATGTCTTAATAGAGTTCCTCAGCTCTCCTTTACCAACTTTTCCTGTTGCCAGTTCATAC
>NW_026740731.1:0-7056 GCF_022355385.1 Mustela nigripes
GATCATATGATAGTTGTCTTTCTCTGCTTGACTTATTTCGCTAAGCATGATACGCTCTAGTTCCATCCACGTTGTTGCAAATGGCAAGATTTCATTTCTTTTGATGGCTGCATAGTATTCCATTGTGTATATATACCACATCTTCTTGATCCATTCATCTGTTGATGGACATCCACAGAGTATTTAACTGGATGGAAGTTCCCTGACTTTTAACTCATACCTTATTGGTGAGTGTGGAAGCAATTTCAGATGTTTCCCATCTGTAAGTGAGGCTGTGGCAAATATTCTTGTGATTTAACGTGTGTACGCATCATTGTTGCCTTATGATAAAACATGAAAAGTTGAATTTCTGGTCTAAGTGTGAGAATATGCTTATATTTGAATATATATTGCAAAACTCTACCTAATCCACTCCTAGCCCTAACCTTCCCAGAGGAATAGTCCACCTTACTCTCTAGCATTTTTTGAGAAGGCCTGAATGCCTGCACTATTGCTATTACATGACATCGCTATACTGTAATACAAGAAGTTTAAGAAAAAAAAAATCTTTGCCAAATCAATAGGTACAACCTTACCACCTCACTGTTTGACTTTGATTTCTGTGGTTTCTAGTGAAGTTAAACAGTCCTAATAGACTTGGAGGTCAGTTATAGTTCTTTCATAAATTATCCGTTTGCAGTCCTCGTTCATTTTTTTTTTTTTCTGTTGAGTATTTGTCTTTTTCCTATTGATCTGAGAGTGGTTTTGTCTTGAGTGTCTGTCAAGGCATTTAAGGCAAATTGCCTTCAGTTTTTATTTTTCTTTTGTTTGTTTGATTTTTTAATGTAAGGAAGCTTTAGATTGTTATGAATATAAAGCAGTTACTTTATGGTTTTAAGATGAAAATTACAACTTTTACATCAAAGTTGTAAGAATATTTACCCATTTTTTCATTATTTGTATGGCTTTATTTTTTACATCAAAATTTCATTCACCTGGTATTTAGTTTGAAATTGTATGAGATAGAAATTTTTAAATTGAGCTAAAATTCAATCAAGTATCATCTATACTTTTAAGTATGAAAGGTTCAGAATTTAGCATTTGTCATTAAATTCTTTGGAAATAATGCTAATTTATCATGAAAATTGCTAGGTATTTAAATTTACAATTCTCTCTTACCATATTTATTTATTATAACAACTTATTTTGTCTATGTCTCTATTTTATTTTTCATTTAAATTTGAGTTAGTTACTGTATAGTGTAGTCTTGCTTTCAGGAATAGAATTTAGTGATTTATCACTTAGATGCAACCTCCAGTGCTCATCCCAACAAAAGCCCTCCTTAATGCCAATCACCCATTTAGTGTATCCCCCCTCCCACCTCCCCTCCCGCAGCCCTTAGTTTGTCCTCCATAGTTAAGAGTGTTCTATGGTTTGCTTTCCTCTCTTTTTTATTTTGTTTTATTTTATTTTATTTTATTTTATTTTATTTTATTTTATTTTATTTTATTTTCCCTTTCTTCCCCTATGTTCATCTGTTTTGTTTCTTAAATTCCACATATGAGTGAAATCATATATTTATCTTTTACTGACTGACTTATTTCACTTAGCATACCCTCTACCTCCATTTACATCATTGCAAGTAACGCGATTTCATTCATTTTGATGACTGAGTAATATTCCATTATATATATCACCTCTTCTTTATCCATTCATCAGCCATGCATGCTTTGGCTATTGTTGATAATGCTGCTATCAACACTGGGGTACATGTGTACCTTTGAATCAACATTTTTGTATCATTTGGATAAATACCCAGTAGTGCAATTGCTGGGTCATAGCATAGCTCTATTTTTCACTTTTTGAGGAACCTCCATACTGTTTTCCAGAGTAGCTGCACCAGTTTGTATTCCAACCTACAGTATAGGAGGGTTCCCCTTTCTCAACACCCTCGCCAACAATTGTTGTTTCCTGAGTTGTTAATTTTAGCCATTCTGACTGGTATGAGGTAGTATCTCATTGTGATTTTGATTTGTATTTCCCTGATGACTAATGATGTTGAGCATCTTGTCATGTGTCTGTTGGCCATTTGGTTGTCTTCTTTGGAGAAATGCCTATTCACATCTTCTGCCCATTTCTTAACTGAATTATTTTTTTCTTGGGTTCTGAGTTTGTTAAGTTCTTTATAGATTTTGAATACTAACCCTTTTTCTGATATGTCGTTTACAAATATTCTCTCTCATCCCATCAGTTGTCTTTTAGTTTTATTGATTATTTCCTTCTCTGTGCAAAAGTTTTTATCATGATGGTGTTTCAGTAGTTCATTTTTGCTTTTGTTTCCCTTGCCTCCATAATGTGTCTAGTAAGAAATTGCTGCAGCTGAGTTTGAAGAGGTTGCTGACTATTTTCTCCTCTAGGATTTTGATCGTTTCCTGTATAACATTTATGTCTTTCATCCATTTTGAATTTATTTTTGTATATGGTATAAGAAAGTGGTCCAGTTTAATTCTTCTGCATATCACTGTCCAGGTTTCCCAAGGCCATTTATTGAAGAGACTGTCTTTTTTTACACTGGATATACTTTTTGACTTTGTCAGAGATTGGCTGACCATACAGTTGCAGGTCCATTTCTGGGTTCTTTATTCTGTTCCATTGATCTATGTGTCTAATTTTGTGCCTACCTATGTCTCTATTTTAAAACGGATGACAAATCTACCAAATGTAGAAGATACTACAATTGCATGAAGATCATTTAATCATAGGTTTGGGTTACTCATCCAAAAATTTATTCAGAAAGCATCCTAATTTACCTTGTAATCCCTATATAATAGTCTTGAATTAACAAATGTTAAATAATACTTTTTTGTGTTTTTGTTATGTTTATATACATGCATTTCACTTATATTGGTTATATTAAAGTTTACTTTTAAATGCATATATCTCATTAATAGTAATAAGCAATACAGATATAGATTATTCTGATAAATATTAAAAGCTTTTGAAAAGTATGAATTTCAATACTCCATTTTTCAAATAATACATTAGATTTTGAAAGATTACAGAAAGTGTGTTTTGGCAGGTAGGAGAAAAGGAAAATTAAAATTTGGAGTTAGGAAAACACAGATGTTTAATGCTATATTTTTGTGACTCACTAGTAACTTTAGGAATATTATTTATAGTTGTGAGCCTTAATTTCCTCATTTGTCAGTTGTAGGAAAAATAAATATATTTCATAGAATTATGGATGAGATTAAAGGAGCGAATATAAATAAAAGCTGTCATATCATACCTAAAGCATATTGAAAATCTAAGTCAAAATGGTAATTTTATTGTAGCAGATATTTTAGAGGGATAGCCAGCCACCCAAGCAGTATTACCCATTTCTTTATTTTTATTTAACATTTAAAACATAAAAAAATGTTTGTAGTAGTCTGTGTAGTAAACTTATAAAATGCAAAAATATATCAACAATTACATAAAAATGATCTTTAATTGGTAACACCTCCAAAAAATTATGGTTAATAGTTTTATGTATTTCCAATCATTTAAAGATACAGATAAAAAGACAGATGATAGATACTGATATGCCAAATATATACAGAAAATCAAAGACCTAATTTATGTGTCTTATGTAGCTTTTACCAATTAACATATCCTGAATATTTTCAAAATAGAATGTTTTTCATAGTGTGTACTTTAAAGGATGCAAAATCCAATTACTTGGATGTAATTTTTCCCATTTGAGGGATTTTCTTTCAGTTTTTCACTAGTATAAATGACAGAATTGGATATTCTCATCACATGTCTCTGTGTATATCTCTGATAGTCCCCTAGGAAAATTCACAGAAGTAAGATTTTGCAGTCGAATGGAATGAGTAATTTTTTTTTCTCCTTTCAAGTTTTTATTTAAATTCTGGTTAGCTAACATACAGTGTAATATTAATTTCAGGTGTAGAATTTCATGATATATCACTTACATACAATGCCAGACACCCACTACCCATTTAGCCCATCCCCCCCACCCACCTCCTGTCCAGTAACCCTCAGTTTGTTCTCTAGAGTTAAGTGCATCTTTTCTGGTTTGCTCCTCTTCCTTTTTCCCTATGTTCATCTGTTTTGTTTCTTAGATTCCACATATGAATGAAATCATATTTGTCTTTCTCTGACTCATTTCACTTAGCATAATACACTCTAGCTTCACCCACATCATTGCAAATGATAAAATTTCATTCTATTTTTCTGGCTGAGTAATGTTCCATTGTATGTATATATCACATCTTTATCCATCACTTGATGAACATTTGGACTCTTTCCATAATTTGGCTATTGTTGGTAATTGTGCTATAAACCTCGGCGAGCATGTATCCCTTCAAATCAGTATTTTCATATCCTTTGGGTAAATACCTAGTAGTGTGGAGAAAGGGGAACCCTCTTACACTGTTGGTGGGAATTCAAACTTGTATAGTCACTCAGGATAATAGTATGGAGTTTCCTCAAAAAGTTAAAAATAGAACTACCCTAGGATCCAACAGTTGCACTAGCACTTGAAATTGATGGATTTTTTTTTTTTAAGTTAGCGTACCATGCTACTAACACCCAGATCAGTAATTACAACATTACCCTAGGAGCTTCCATCATGCTCCTGCCCAGTCATTTACCCTCTCCCAACCAGCCCCTCACCAAGGACCAGCTTGCTTCTGACTTCAAACACTTGTAGGGTATATGTATTTCTAGATCATCTACTCCCTACTTAACTGAAGTGGCACCATTGTCAAAATTAAGTAAGTACATATAGTCTGTTCTCACAGCAGGACCACACAGAATTAAATATATTAAATAATGATATCTGGTCATAAACATTCTTAAACTTGGTTGTTCTTCAAGATTGCATTAGATATTCTTGGCCTTTGGTATTTGCATATATATCTTAAAATTGGTGTGTCACTGTCTATTTAAAACTAGCTGTTGTAATTTTAATAGAACTTGCACTGAATTTTTAGATTATTTGAGGAGAGTTGATATCTTTACAATATAGAATCTTCCAGTTGGTTTCTCCCAATAGAGGAACAAGGTATACTCCTTTATTTTTTTTACTCTTTCCTTACTCTCTCAGACATATTGGTAGTTTTTAGGGTAGACATCTTGCTCTTTTGTATGAATTATCAAATTACTCCCTACAAATGTAAGAATTTATCTTTCAGCAAACATTATAAGAGTGCTTATTTTCTAGAACTTTGATTAAGTACCTTTGAGAAAAACCAATACAATAGGCAAATGATAGATTATTATTGCTGTTTTAATTTGCATTTCACCAATTACTTAATTGTTGGACTTTTGTTTATTGGCTCTTTGCATTTTTTGTCAAATTCCTGTTTATATTCTTTATCAAGTTTTCCAATAGATTCTATATCTCATTTCATTTATTGAAAAATCTTTTTAATATGAAATATTATAACCTATATGATAGATGCTGCAAGTAGTCCCAGCTGTCATTTGTTTTTAGTTCTGCTGATTGGCCTTAATTTTGAATGAGCAGTACAAATATTATACTTAGTAGTTTATTCACATTATTTTCTGTTTCTAAAAGGCTTCCTCACACCAACATTTTATTCTAGTTGTTATTAATTTTTTTATACTTAACACTTTAATTTTTCTAGAATATTTTTGGTATAAGATATGAAGTAAGAGTTTGATATCTGTTTATTTCTAAAACAGACACCTCTGTTTATCTTATTATTAAAATTTCTACACATTTGAAATTAAAATTCAGAAATTGAAAAAAGGGAAGCTAATCTTGTGTGAAATTAGGGCAAGAATTGGTTAGATACTAAGTTGACACATGAGGGAACTGAACGTGTTTAATTTTTTTGCTTTTACCACAGGGAATATGTCATATGAAGAGCATGGTTCCATAATACCTAAAAATTTTTTTGGGAAAAGGATGCATTTTACTATTAAACGGTGTCCATATTTTGATAAGAATATGAAGTAGTAAGTGTAATAGTAAATAATTTTAAGACACATAAAAACTGACACAAGACATACTCGTATTATATATCATAAAGTAATTATGTTATCTTTCTCCATGAACTATGTAGAAGCCATCAGTTTCTGAAGATACTTTTTTTTTTTAAGATTTTATTTATTTATTTGACAGACAGAGATCACAAGTAGGCAGAGAGGCAGGCAGAGAGAGAGAGGAGGAAGCAGGCTCCCCACAGAGCAGAGAGCCCGACGTGGGGCTCGATCCCAGGACTCTGGGATCATGACCTGAGCCGAAGGCAGAGGCTTTAACCCACTGAGCCACCCAGGCGCCCCTCTGAAGATCCTTTTGAAGGTGTGGGGAATCAAAAAACTAGAGGTCAGAAGGTTTCAAATGATACCCTACCATTAGCTAAGTGATACTGTCTTAGAAAAATAATCACGATTTTGGACTGTTGGCTTTAGATGTGTTACATCCTACTAATAAAGATTTGTTATTAAAATATATATTCTCAACCATTACTTTTGGTAGGAAGAAAAGTTGGTAGTTTTCCTTTCTACATTAATTTATTTCTCTGTAAAGGTAATACATTTTATTTTGCAAAAACTTAAAACTGTAGTGAAAATCTTCTGCCCCATCCATCATCTGCCATAACATCACCATTGATTTTACTTGCATAAATACATCTACAAGATAAATTCCTAAGAGCAAAATTCTGGGTATAAGGTTACATGCATTTTGTAGATGCATGTAACCTTCCACAATGGGTACACCCGTTTGTCTATCCCACTGGCCATATATAATCATTTATTCTCCATAACCCTGGCAGCCTAGTGTGTTCAGACTTGGATTTTTGTTGGATCAAATTTTCAGAACTCTCATTACAACAAAGTTTAGCTTCTTTATGTTTGTTTAAAATCAATTTATGTTTTCGTTTTTGTGGATTGTCCTTTTTTTAAATTTATTTTTTATTTATTTTCAGCATAATAGTATTCATTATTTTTGCACCACACCCAGTGCTCCATGCAATCTGTGCCCTCTATAATACCCACCACCTGGTACCCCGACCTCCCACCCCCCACCCCTTCAAAACC
>NW_026740732.1:0-7052 GCF_022355385.1 Mustela nigripes
TCAGAAGAGACCCAAGTTGTGGGAGAATGAAAGGAGATAAAAAAGAAGTTCAAGGTGGGGGGGGAAGGTTTAAAAAAAAAGAAAACAAGGAAAAAAATATTAAAAAAGAAAATATAGATATATATATATACTAGACTTGTGACTAGAACAGGGTCACTCACTTAATTTTGGGAGTATTTTGGTCTCTTAGAAGAAACTACCTCCCAGGATTTTAAAGGATGAAAAACATATAAGGGTAGGCACAATGAAGGGATGGAATAAACCTATAAAAATGAGGAAAAAAGGGACGCCTGGGTGGCTCAGTTGGTTAAGCAGCTACCTTCGGCTCAGGTCATGATCTCAGCGTCCTGGGATCGAGTCCCACATCAGGCTCCTTGCTCAGCAGGGAGCCTGCTTTCCCTCTGCCTCTGCCTGCCATTCTGTCTGCCTGTGCTCACTCTCTCCCCGCCCTCTCTGATAAATAAATAAAATTTTTAAAAAATGAGAAAAAAATGTAATTTCTAAAAAATAAGTTGATAGAGCAAGTTGGTTGGGACAATAAAGAAAAATAAACTGGTGAGAATTTGCTCAGGCTGGACACTAGAACAATCTTGGAGCTAGATTTAGGGTATATTTTGTTCTATTAGGAGAAGTTATACCCCAAATTTTTAGAAGAAAAAAACCCTATGTGTAAAAAAATATATAGTTAGGTACAATGGAGGATAAAATATGACTATAATAATGAAGGTTCAAAATAGATTATTATTTTTTGTAAGGTATTTTAAAAATAAACTATTTAAAAAACCATTAAAAGAGGAAAGGGTAAAAGTTAAAAAAAAATTAGCAGAAGAAAAAAGAAAAAAAAATATAACTGCAAGACTAATGTATCATTGGGAGAAAGCCACGAATTCCTTGCTTTGCTTTCTCCTCCTCTGGAATTCCACTGTTCTCTTTACTATGTGAAGTTGATCTTGGCTGGGTTTTGTGTTGGTCTTCTGGGGAAGGGGCCTGTTGTATTGATTCTCAAGTGTCTGCCTGAGATGGATTTGTCCTGCCCTTACCTGGGGTAAGGCTAAGTAATCCAGGAGCTTTTGTTCCCTGAAGGCTTTCCGTAGAGTTCTGGATGATGGAATGATAATGGCGGTCTCACAATCCTGCCCAGAGGAATGGAGAGCTCAGGGCCCCGCTCCTCAGTGCAGCCTTAGAGAAAAGTGCTTAATCACTCCCATCTTTCCGGTCTCTGGCCATGCTTGGAGAAAAGCGCTCTGTCACTCGTACTTGGAAAAAAGTCCTTGGTCATTCTCATCTCCCTGGCCTCTGGCCATGCTTGGAGAAAAGAGCTCAATTACTCCCGTCTCCCTGGCCCTTGGCCGTGCTCCACGCTCATCCTGCCTATGCCTGGTTCAAAGTAACCCTGGGTTGAGAGCTCACTCCTCAGCTTTGTCTCGTTAGCCGGCTTCCCCACTCTAATACCTGTGAGTTCTGTGACACTCAGATACCCCTGGTCCTTCTGTGACCCTGAGGGACCTGGGACTATGCTGACCCCACTTGGGCTTCACTCTGGTTTAGCCTCTGGGGTGATATCCCTCAGTGGATCAAACTTTTAAAAAGTCCTGATTTTGTGCTCCGTTGCTACACCGCTTGCCGGGAGCTGCCCCCCAACCCCACGGTCTACCTTCCTGTTCTTCGGGTTCACTTTTTTGCCAGTTCTACCTTTCAGAAAGTGATCAATTTTCCGTTTCTAGAATTGTTTCTCTCCTTCTCTTTGATCTCCCATTGGATTTGTAGGTGTTTGCAATGGTTAGATAAGCTATCTAGCTGATCTCCTGCTACCTGATGTCATCTCAGCCTGCTACTTCTCCGCCATCTTGAATCCTTCCACGGAATATGTGGTTTTTATTATGTTGATGTGTATTCTTTCTGTACCCAGTTTGGTGAGTATTTTTTTTTCAAAGATTTTATTTATTTATTTGACAGACAGAGATCACAAGTAGGCAGAGAGACAGGCAGAGAGAGAGGGGGATGCAGGATCCCTGCTGAGCAGAGAGCCTGATGCGGGGTTCGATCCCAGGACCCTGGGATCATGACCTGAGCCGAAGGCAGAGGCTTAATCCACTGAGCCACCCAGGCGCCCCTTGGTGAGTATTTTTATTATGAAAGGGTGTTGAATTTTGTCAAATGCCTTTTCTGCATATATTGAGTTGATTATATGAGTTTTTATTGATCATTCTATTAATATAATGCATCACATTTACTGATATGTGCTGGTGAATTCAGTTTTGTAGCATTTTGTAGAGAATTTTTACATTTTTATTTATCAGGGATATTATCCAGTAGTTCTTTTTGTTGCTACTTTGTTTTTTGTTTGTTTGTTTGTTTTTGTTTTGTTTTGCTTTGCTTTTGTAGTGCTCCTGTCTGGTTTTGATATCAAGATAATGCTGGCTTGTAAAATGTGCCTCGGAGTATTTCAACCTCTTCAACTTTTTGGGAAGGCTTTAAAAAGTATCTGTATTATTTTGCATTAAAATGTTTGGTAGAATTCACTGTGGAAATCATATGATTCTGGACTTTTATTTGTTAGAAGGTTTTTATTACGGATTCAGTCTCCTTACCCCTTATTGGTCTGTTCACATTTTTTATGTCCTTATGATTCAGTCTTGATAGGTTGTATGTGCCTAGGAATTTGTTCATTTCCTCTAGGCTTTTGATTAGCTGGCATTTAACCGTCTTTTGTCCTTTATATTTCTGTGGTATCTGTTATAATGTCTCCTTTTTCATTTCTGATTTTATTGAGTCTTCTCCCTTTTTTGAGTTAGTCTAGCTGTCTTTTTTTTATTTACCATTACCAAGTTTAATTTTATTTACCATTTAAAAAAAAACTTTCTAGTTTTTTAATTCTATATTTCATTTATTTCTGCCCTAATTTTTATTTTTTTCCTTCCTTTTGCTACTTTTAAGTTTACTTTTTTCTTTTTGTAGTTTTTCTTAGCTGTTATAATAAGTTCTTTATTTGAAATCTTTTTTATATACATTTATAGCTATAAAATTTCCTTTTATAACTGCTTTGCTGCTTCTCATAATTTTTTGGTATATATTTTTTTATGTTCCTCAAGATGTATTTTTATTCCTACTTTGTCTTCCTATTTTGATTTTTTGTTTGTTTAAAAATGTGTATGTCTGTGTATTTGTAAATTTTCCAAAGTTGCTTCTGTATTGATTTCTAGTTTTATATTATTTTGGCTGGAAATATACTCGATATGCTTTCTATATTATTGATTTTGGGGGGACTCTTGTTTTGTGGTTTAAAATGTGATCTATCCTAGAAAATTTTCCACGTGTGTTTGAGAAGAGTATTTATTATGATACTATTGGATGGAATATCTTGTAAACATGTTAGGTTCATTTGACATAGTTCTTGTTTGTTTGTTTGTTTTGTTTGTTTGTTTGAGAGAGAGAGAGAGAGCAGGGCAGAGAGAATGAGCAAGGGGTAAGGGCAGAGACAGAGTGAGAAGACCCCCTCCTGAGCAGGGAGCCCAATGTGGGACTCTATCTCAGGACCCTGGGATCATGACCTGAGCCAAAGGCAAAGGCTTAACTGACTGAGCCACCCAGTTGTCCAGGCATAGTGTTTAAATTCACTATTTTCTTATTGATTTTCTGTCTGGATGATCTATCCATAGGTAAGAGTGGGGTATTATTGTCCCCAGATATTATTGTATTGCTATTTATTTCTCCTTTTTGTTTTGTTAGTATTTGTTTTATATATTTATGTGGCTCAATATTAGGTACATGATATTTACAATTACTGTATTGATGAATTGATGACACTTTTCTTATTGTATAAGGACCTTCTTTGACTCCTGTGGTGATTTTTAGCTTATATAAACCCTATTTTGTCTGTTATAGTTATTGCCACCCTTGTTTTCTTTTGTTATCATTAGCTTGGAATATCTTTTTCCATCCCTTTACTCTCTGCCCATGTGTGTCCTTAAAGCTAAAGTGATTCTTTTATATGCAACATATTGTTGGATCTTGTGTTTTTCGTTTGTTTTTTTAATCTATTCTAGCCTTTCTATGTCTTCCAACTGATGATTCCATTCACTTACAGTTAAAGTAATTATGGATAGGTAAGGACTTAGATATTGCCTTTCATTCTTTTTATATTTCATGATTTATTTAAATTTTAGTTAATATATAGTGTAATAGTAGTTTCAGCAGTAGAATTTAGTAATTCACCATTTACATATAATAGTCAATGCTCATCACAATTGACCTCCTAATAATTATTACTGACTGAGCTCATTCCCCTGACCATCTCCCCTCCAGAAACAGTTTGTTACTTATAGTTAAGTGTATTATGGTTTGCCTTCCCCTCCCTTTTAAAATTTTTTTTTCTTTCCCCGGTGTTTATCTGTTTTGTTTCTCTTTTGTAGATGCTCTGCTCTTTATTTCCTGTCTTGTTTTCTTTGTTTGTAATCTGATGACTTTTTGTGGCAGTATGTTTTAACTTCTTTATCAAAATCTTTTGTGTATCTACTACATATTTTTTTTAAATTTACCATTAAGCTTGTATAAAATACGTTAGTTATAATTTTCCATTTTATGTTGAAAACAACTGAACTTCAATAGTGTACAGAAAATTTATACTTCTCCTATAACAATAGGTTATTGATGTTTTTACATTTTAGATCATTTTTATATTGTACTTTCAATAACAAATGATTGCATTTATAGTTATTTTTAATAGGCTTGTTTTTTTTTTAACTTTTAAACTAGACTAGTAAATGATTTATATATCACCATTACAATATTAGAGAATCTGGTTTTGACTATACATTTACCTTTTGCAATAAATAAGGAGCCATCCATGCATCCATGTTGCCATCTTGATGACATCACCATCCCGAAATCTCCAGTAAGTGTTACTTTTTATTTATCTTTTTTTTAAAGATTTTATTTGTTTATTTGACAGAGAGAGAGAGAGAGCTCAAGTTGGCAGAGTGGCAGGCAGAGGAAGATCGAGAGGCAGGCTTATTACCCAGAAGTGAGCCCGATGCAGGTCTTAATCCCAGGACCCTGGGATCATGACCTGAGCCAAAGGCAGCTGCTTAACCGATTGAGTCACCCAGGTAGCCCTAAATTTTACTTTAGTTAATATATGACTATTTTTTATTTCTACTAATAGACATAGCAATTTTATTGCTTTTAATATTAAGGTCTTCTCCTTAACATCATCAATTTTATAAGTGTTGTTTACATTTGTGGTGGTAAGTATGTAATTCATGTATGAGGTGGTATGTAAGTAATTCAAATATGAATTTTAAACTCTAGATCATATGCTCCATTGTGGCAGATATTTGTCTTATTCATCACACCCACAAAAAGTTAGTACTAAATAGGTCTTTGTTGATTGACTGAATGAATTAAGTGTTCTGACACTAGAATAGCTGACCAAACCAGAGATAAAGGAGAAAATATAATGATTGTCAAATGGGTGAACCTGAGATAAAAAGACACTTTTAGCTTATTTAGTTTGATATACACTCTGGATAACATTCCAATTTTGCATGCATTTTCGGAAAGCAAACAACTCCTCTCCTAAATAATAAATTTATTAATTGCCTTCCTTTTGAGTCCTGACAGCAGTCAGCTTTGTGGGTTCCTGATTCCATTCCAAGAGGTTCAATGTCTGTTTGATTTATGTAATAGGCAACAGTGTCATGAGGAAAGACTTGTAGGATAAAATTTCTTAAAGACGGGAACACAGATGGCTGCCTATGGACTGTGAGGTGGGTGTTAATGAAAATGCATTGAGCAGTAAGGGAAGGGCAGCTCACAACCATAGGAAAGGTGCCCTGTGTTTTTGTTTTATTTTGTTTTGTTTTACAAACAGATACCATTTCCCCTCTCCATGGAAATTTTCAAATTTACTTTGCTCTAACAACCACAAATACTTAGGATATTATGAACACAATATGGGCATTAAAGGATAAAAATAACCAAAAATTTAAGTAAATGTTAAGTGTTTATCATTATTTCAGCCATGTTTTTCTATGCTTAACTGCTCAAAGAAATTACACATGTTTCTAAATATTATACCAGGCTGTTAAACTAATGCAAAGGGTTTTATGGAATTTTCTATAACACCATCTCGATTTTCTACATTGGCTGTCACTCCTGAAAATTCTCAGTTTATAAATGTGCATATGTTTACTATAATAATATTCACTGGTTATTTACCTGGTTTATTACTGTATTTTGATCCTTTCTAATTGTTCACTTTCTTCCATGTTTCCTCCTTATTTCTACAAATGTCAATCCATCACATGTTATGTAAAGTGAAACAAAGAAGAACAGCTGTTAGTAGAAAGGATTAATAGGTGCTTTGATGTTACTCTGTGAGATATTAAGTACTAGGCAAGGTATTTCCATATCATCATTTTAATATATTTCAGGAATACAGCACAGTTGTTATGCTTTAATTAAACATTCATTAAGTCTTTATATATATATTTTTTCCTAACTCACAAGTCCGCCCTTCATGTCCCATTCAAAACCCACTCATTTTATGGAATAATTGTTTTATCTTCCCAGTACAATCTTCATTTAACTTATTGCTCTGGTGTGCTCCTTTGGCAGCACATATATTAACTTATTGTTCTGGGTATACAAAAGGATAGGAATATGATATTTTGTCCTTTCTACACTACAGAGTCTGTGTAAGCATTCTTTGATCAGAGACCTAAGGAGGAGGTCCAAATTGAAGAAAAACAAATAGAAAAAAAGAAAATGTTCTCAGTCCTTTCTTGTAGTTTCATTTGCAGGAACCACAAAGGCAAAGACATTCAAATGTTTTTTCCTTATTTTTTAAAATTAATTTTAAATTTTTTATTGGATTATGCTCCCTTAAACTCATCTGATACCATGAATAGAAAATCAAAGCAATCCACCAAACCTTCTTTCATGATGTTGCCTTTAAACATGTTGCCTTTAAAAATTTTACAGTCTCATCTGTAGAGTAGATGAACCTTGACTCAAAAGTGTCATCATAGACTGTGGTGACACTTGTCTTG
>NW_026740733.1:0-7045 GCF_022355385.1 Mustela nigripes
ACCAGAGGGTCTACAGAAGGTAGGTCACCTGGAGCAGGGGTCAGGGGGAGTGGAGAGGTGTAGGATGAGAGAGGTTGAGGTGGATAGAAGGGAGGAAGGGGAGAGGCAGATAGTTACCATCAGTTTCTGGAGAATGTCCCCACCCAGTAGAGGGACCAGGCAGGAAGGAATCATAGGAACGAGTGGGGGAAGGAAGGGGAACCCATCCAGGCTACAAGTAAGGGGAAGGATCACCCTAGAATTAGAAAAATTCCCATTGATCCCCATAACAGTAATTGGTGAGGTTCGAGTAAGTCCTGAGTAGGAAGGCAGAACAGAGTAGGTAGCCACCGTGTCCAGCAAAAAGAGATGGACGTACTCGCTACTTGGAGCATAACCCTGGGCTCGGCCTGGTTGAGAGGGGTGGCCGAGTCTGGGCTTCGTCAGTAGTCCTCCAATCCAAGCAGTTGAAAGGCCGGACTTACTGTCTTGGGAGGTCCCCCACGTTGAGGCGCTGAAGATACCCCGAGGTTAGGGCAGTCGGATTTCCAGTGGCCCATCAAATGGCATTGAGGGCAAGGCCGAGTTGGCAGCTTTGGATTGGGGCACTGGTGAGCTCAATGTCCCTCGGCCTGCATTTGAAACAGGCCCAGGGGGTGCGATTAGTTGTCCCTCTCGGCTGGGTCCCGGAGCCGGCCGGCCGCAGGGCTGCTACTAAGGCATGGGTCTGCAACTCAACCTTTTGCTGGAATCTGGCTTGTCGTTTAAGTTAAGCCACCTCCTCATGGGAATTAAATACCTTAAATGCCATTTTCACCAAGTCAGAAATGGGGGCCTGAGGGCCCTCCTCAGCCTTCTTTACCTTTATCCGTCCTGAACTTAAGGGACCTTGGGGTAAGGGATCGTGGTGAGGAGGAGGAGGAGGAACCAGGGGCCCTCTTGTCAGTGGGTGGGTGAAGCTATTCGGGGGTTCAGAGAGAAGAGACAGGGAGGAGAGGTCCGAGACTTTGGGAGCAGTGGGTGGCAGGGGAGGGGGAGGGGAGGGGGCCAAGAGGACATGTGAGGTGGAGCAGTGAGAGCAGTGGAAGGGGCGAGAGTGCAGAGTCCAGAAAGCCTGGACATAAGGGACCTTGGCCCATCTGCCTTGGTGTCTGCCGAGGTTATTTAGGTCCATGAAAATCTGATAATTAAACGTGCCTTCCAGAGGGAATCGGGACTGACTGTCTAATCAGTATTGTGGCCTGTCGTTTTCACAGGTCCTGGTCCAGTTCCAGGGTTTTAAGATTGGCCAGCAGGCCTAAAACACCTCCGGGATGTTTTAGGGTTGAATTTGGATTGGGAGGTCCCCAGAATTCGTTGCCGGGCAACCCGAGGGCTGGGGGAACACGTCCCCTCGTCCACCACTGGGTTGCGGAAAAACCGTATCGACTGCTGTAGAGGTTAGGACGTTTCCTAGCCTCTCGGAGTCACGGAGGTCACCTGGTGACTGGCGGGGTCCACCCTGATGCGGCCGCGATTAGGGCAGGGCTTTCCGGAAGGAGGTGCGGAATCGGGGGAAACTCACCACAGCTTCGGAAGTGGCATTCGTAAAGGCAGGTCCAGTCCAGCCAGGGAAAGTAGAGAGCCTCCCCACTGTGTGGGGGCTCACTCTCCTTCCTGGGTTTCGGCACCAAATGTAAAGGTGTTTTTTTGTTTTGTTTTGTTTTGTTTTGTTTTGTTTTTTGTTTTTTTCCGGCGAGATAAACACAACACCAGGCAAAGCGGGTGCAGAGCAAGATTTATTAAAAACACTCTCTGGTGAAGTTTCAGGGCTCAGGAGAAGGGGAGCCAGGAAAGTGGCGCCGGGAGGAGGAGGTGGGCACCCTCGGGCGAGGTTCCGGGACTCTGGAAAGCAGAGTGGTGGAAGTCGCGACGAAGGCAGGGAGGAGGGGGCTTTTAAGGGGTCTCGAGGGGAGAGCAGGGGTCGTTTGGCAAGTTTCCCTTATTTGGATATTTCGCCTGCTCGTCGGGTATAGCCCTCGGCGCACAAGGACGACAAGGAGCCCCAGTTCGGATGCATCTTCTCTTTCTTCTCTCTCTTTATTTCCACAAGTCTACACACGTATATACGCTTACATGAACAATCAGTGAGCAGGGTACAGGAGGGAGCGAATCAGGCTGTGCAACTAAATGAACAACTTCGCTAGCAACCAATGCTGTTTACTGCCTCTTTGGGCGTTCCGCTTAGTCTCACGAGGCAATCCTAACCTGGCAAATAGCCAGGTGCCATCTTTTAATGGCAGAGGCCGCCCTGGCCAGGGGCCTGCCTCCGACATCTCCCCCTTTTTTCTTTTATGGCAGGGATCGTGCCTGTCTTAGGTTGTCAGTGGCGGGGAATATCCTTACCCGTCATCAGATGGCAGATATCAATGATCTACATCCTGTCTTAGGTTGGTATATTTCCCCCACCAATCTTACCCGTCATCGACTACCGATCCAGCATACTTAGCCACACTTGGGGGGATGTTCCAGCATCGATGGCTAACAAGGCCTGCACCATGGCTTGCTGTTGCCTAGGTTGCTGTCGCCTCCAAATTTGCAGTTTCCTTACTAGCAGAATCAAGCCCACTACAAGGATTGTCATCAGACCAATGACGCTAGCCCATTGTTTCCTAAAGTTTAACACATCTTGCAATGTTTTGATTATCTCTGGGAGGGTTGCAAGCTCAACTCTGGTGTTATTTATCCTTGTTATGCCTAGTAGCAGGTGCTGAGTATAGTTTTGGAATTCTGTGGACTAATTCCCCCACAAGTATTGGGAGAGCTGTCGGGAGACATTCTGTAAGTCACTCATATTAGTATAGGCTATGGGTGTTACACAAATTGCCATGAAGGGTACTATACATCCCAGTCCCAATAGGGCCCCCCATATGTCCACTTGTTCTTGAACCAAATCCACTCTCCGGTTGACTATCAGGATTCCTGCTTGCAGATTTGCATTGATTTGAGTCTGTGTTTGAAGGGCAGCCACCGTTCCTTCTGCAAGGGTGTTCACAGCTTCCGCAGTAGGTATAGTTGTAGCAAGCGAGACTGCTGCTGCCTTCGCAGCTGCTGTAGATATAGCCAATGCTGTCACAACGGCGGCTGTGATACCAAAATCTCTCTTCTTTCTGGATAGCACCACCGGTAACTTGTCCTCTGGAATGGAAATTGGGATAGGAACATGGGTAAGGATACGCATAATCACAGCCAGCTTGAAGGCCGTAACATTCCAGCACTGGGAAAGATAGCAATTCTTAGTGCAATTCATCGTATCATTCAGCTCACTAGCATTTGTTACGAGGAAAAGGAACGGTGGCCAGACGCATATGGGAGTGGGCTGATAAGTAATATTATTGGGACAAGACACATTAACTGTTGTCTCAAAGGTACTAGAGTCATTTTGTTTATAAGAACGGTTGAGGAATGTGGCACCATTTAACATGGACACTGCTGAGATATCAGTACATGCTCCTAGCAAGTTACAGACCTGCCATGCATCAAAGGGAGAGGAGGGAATATAAGAGAAGAGTTAGGCACTGGTAAAGGATATAGCCATGCTTTAACCACTGCTCACAGCTCTCTGATTGAGTCTGCCACAGGAGGTGTAGCATCCCCAGAGTTATCATCAGCATCTTCAGCATCATGACTGGTGTTTGGAGGCAAGGCTGCACGCACCAGCCACTCTGGGATCCAAATTGGAGCCTCCTTTTCCTGTGGAAAAACACATACAGACCCCCTACTCCATACTAACACTGGATCTGGTCCATTCCACTTTCCTGTGAGGATGTCCCTCCAAAGTACTAAAGGCTTAGGGGAAGCAGCAGCATCACTTGCATGTCTGTCTGCAGCTGATTTACCCGTTTTTTCCAACGTTAAAAAATTCAAAATAAAGAGAATGGTGTTGAGCTTATCTTTAGGGGAACTGAAGGTGTCCCCTATTCCCCCTTTTTGTTTATAAAGCGCATTTTTTATTGTAAGATGCGCACACTCCACAATACCCTGTCCTTGTGGGTTATAGGGTATTCCATGTATCAAGTGAATGTCAAGTTGTTGTAGGAAGGCTTTAAAGGGTGGTGAAGTGTAGCCTGGACCATTATCTGTCTTGAATTGGCGTGGCTTTTCCCATGCGGCAAATGCCTGTAGGCAATGGGTGATAACATCTCTGGATTTTTCCCCCGTATGAACTGAGGCGAAAATTATTCCAGAGCAGGTATCTACAGAGACATGAACATATCTTAACTTTCCAAATTCTGAAACATGTGTGACATCCATTTGCCATATATGATTAGGTAACAAACCCTTAGGATTAACCCCCAAGGACGGTGCAGGTAGTAAGATCACACAATTTCTGCAGGAGACTACTATGTCCCGTGCCTGTGCTTTTGTTATGTTAAATTTGAGGTGAAGAGTTAAAACATCCTGTTTCTTCAAATCCTCCCCTAAATGGTCCCATTGAGGTATGTTTAGTAAGCCTTCATCTAGGAACCATGGAGCCGCCTTTTTCACTGTATTCAAAAAAACCCGAGCAGTTTTTGCTTTTAGTGGAGTTCCATTGGCTTTCAGCAGGTCTTCTAAAAAGACCCTTCCATCCACACTTTAGATATTTCAAATCCCATTAGGATCACACAGACAACAGACAACAGACGTGGACGTTAAAGACTCACCGCTAAATTCCGGCTCTAAGGCCGCCCCGCTTCTTATTGCGGACTTGTAAAATCCCGGCTCTAAGGCCGTCCTGCTTCTTATTTCGGACTTGTACAAGTTAATCCCGGCTCTAAGGCCGCCCTGCTTCTTATTGCGGAATTGCTAAATCCCGGCTCTAAGGCCGCCCCGCTTCTTATAGCGGACTTGTACAAGTTAATCCCCGCTCTAAGGCCGCCCCGCTTCTTATTGCGGACTCACTAAATCCCGGCTCTAAGGCCACCCCGCTTCTTATTGCGGACTTGTACAAGATTCTCACCACTTTGATCATGGTCCCCTCCCCGCTTACCTGCAGTTTCGATAAGAAAATCCCGGCTCTATGGCCGGCCCGCCTCTTGTTGCAGTCTTGTACAAGTTTCCCACCACCTTTGTCATGGTTTTACCCCGCTTACCTGCGGACTGCTCCCTTGCAAGGTTTTTCTATTTTTACTCCCCGCTGTACCATGGAATTTCCACTTTTGAACGTGGCTAATGTCCCCGCTTACCTGCGGACCTTTACTCCCCGCTTTCCTGCGGATTACCTTGCAAGATTCCTTTATTTAGTTCCCGGGTGCCGGCGCCATTTATCGCCCTCGGCGCACAAGGACAACAAGAAGCCCCAGTTCAGATGCATCTTCTCTTTATTCTCTCTCTTTATTTCCACAAGTCTACACACTTATATACCCTTACATGACCAATCAGTGAGCAGGGTACAGGAGGGAGCGAATCAGGCTGTGCAACTAAATGAACAACTTCGCTAGCAACCAATGCTGTTTACTTCCTCTTAGGGCATTCCGCTTAGTCTCATGAGGCAATCCTAACCTGGCAAATAGCCAGGTGCCATCTTTTAATGGCGGAGGCCGCCCTGGCCAGGGGCCTGCCTCCGACAGTCGGGGGCCCATTGGTCCACTGGAACCCAGGGCAAGGGTCTCAGATTCCTGCTTGTTAGGGTCCCATTGGTCCACTGGAACCCGGGGCCAGCCACGCCGCTAGCTCGCCTCTCCTCAGGGTCCCCAGTCAGCCCTAGACAGACCTGGAACCTGCCTGTCTGCCGCAAAGGTCTGGGATCCCCTCTCCTCCTTCTCGATGAATACCGGCCCAAGGTGTTCATGACAAAGGGGGAGGGCAACCTCCTGAATGCTGCACACCTCCTCACCTATTCTGCCAAGATCTCTCCACTCACCATTTTACCTGGGCAAACTGGAAGGAACATACCCATGGAACATGACATGCTCTGAGACCTAAATCTTTCCTGGCCGCTTTCTGAGGGCTCCTTATGTAAAAGAACCAAATGTATCCTACCACAGTGGGTTTGAAAAGGATTGTCGAGAGAACAAGAGAGCGAAAATCACTCCATCTTTACCTCACTCTTCATGAACCCTCGGAGCGAGATAAACCTGCGTGCCCACAATGAGGTCAGCACCATTCTTTGGGGCCCCATCTGCATGAAAGATGGAGGCGCACACTTGTCCACCACCAGTCCTTCAACTCTGCTCCAGGTATGCTCCCCTGCGCCGGCGCCCCCAGGAGGGCCGCGTCGTTGCTGCACGTTTTCCGGGCGGTGGCAGCATGCCCTGGGCGAGAAAGGTGCTGAGCCACAGAGAGCAGGGCGGGCCGCAGGGCCGCTCAACGCCTGCCAATTCCAATGAGCGGTCTGCCCAAAACTGATCCCGGTTTGGGCAGAATGCTGGCAGGAATTGGTCGGAAAACACAGGGCGAAATCGCATCGGAGGCCCCCCAGGGCCTGACGTGGCATTGAGAGCAATCGCGCACGAACCTCGCCAGGAAACCCTCCACGAGGAAGGCTGCAATGAGGCCGACGCATCCTGCTCCTTGGCCTGTGAGGGTCTCCTCCTTGGCGCTATCCCATGGGACCAGGGCAACACCGAGACTCAAGCTCGAAATTTCGCCTGCTTCCCTGACTTCCTCTTCCGGGGTCATGTCCCTCGGTGCCTCCATCTGGGGAACCCTGTGTCCCACGGCCACGCCTTTCCCTCCCAGCTCGGCGCCAACGGTGCATTTCAGCGCTTCAGACAAGCCTTCGAGCGAGAGAAACCTGCATGACCCAACTGAGGACAGCCCCATCATTGGGCGCCCCATCCGCCCTAAAGATGGAGGGGCAGGCCTTGCCGCCGCCCAAACTTCAACTATGCTCTGGGAACGCTCCCCTGCCCTGGAGGCCCCACGTGAGCCACGTAGTTTTCCCGCCTTTTCCGGGAGGCCGCACCATGCCCCGAGAGAGAAAGGGCACTGGGCCATGGAGAGCAGGGCGGTCTGCAGGGTTGCCAACGCCGGCCAATTCTCACGAGCGTTGTGCCCACACAGATTCGATCCCAGTTTGGACAGAACGCTCGTGAGAATTGGC
>NW_026740734.1:0-7042 GCF_022355385.1 Mustela nigripes
CACTATTGTTTTTTTGGTTTCTATTTCATTGATTTCTGCTCTGATCTTTATGATTTCTCTTCTCCTGCTGGGCTTAGGGTTTCTTTCTTGTTCTTTCTCCAGCTCCTTTAGGTGTAGGGTTAGGTTGTGTACCTGAGACCTTTCTTGTTTCTTGAGAAAGGCTTGTACCGCTATATATTTTCCCCTCAGGACTGCCTTTGTTACAAACTCGTTTCTAATATAGAAACTTTCCCTGGACCAGCCTGCCTGTTAAAACACAGGAGGATGTCTTCTACTTTAAATTCTTGTTAAGGAAATAACAGACATTCAGATAGATCTCTCTCCCTGTATCTATATATCTACCTGCCTACCTATCTGTCTACCTGTTTATAAATATATATTCATGGAAAGGAACTTCCCCGTTATCTCAAAAAACTCAAAGCTTGAAGGGTTTTTTTTTTCCTTTTTAATGTTTCTTCAACTGCCAATACTGATCAATAAGCAACCACAGATCACGACCCCACATCAACTTTCCAAGTATAACAGGATGGGTCGATGCCTTCTGGACAGACATCGGGTACATCTCATCAATGTAAATAATCATCTCCCTCTGAGATTTTCAAAATTACATGGTCTATCTAGGGCTGACGTAGGAGTAAAACTATCCCAACGCACAGAGAAAGCAGCAAAGTGAATTTTCGTTAGCCATTATGACCATCTAAATTTTACTTTGCACAAAACCACTTTTTGGTGGTTCTTTTTTTTTAAACTTGCTCCAAAGGCAATTTCTCTCTATAAAAGTTCTTTAATCATGTGAATAGGCTTAAGAGTTAAGACCTCTTAAGACTTGCATCACAGTTCTGTTTGTTTCTGCTAGGAAACTGTGAGCAAATTACTCAAACTCACTTAATCTCAAGGCATTAATTTGTAAAACCAGACTGATAGTAGTTCTCCCTCAGAGGACAGCTGGGAAGAATAGTTGATTTAACACATAGGAGAGCACCCAGCTCCGTAACTGGAAGAAACTAAGTTACTTATGAATGATTTCCACCTCTCCCCAACCCCCACCCCGGCCCCGGTGTTCCCCATTCCTGACTCTCTTCTTTCCTTTGAGTCATGAGATAAAGCTCATTCCTGACTTGCACATCTGTTTTAGAAGCTCATTTTAAAAGTGTGTAAAATTATTTGCTTTCTGCTAAGGTAAGAACAAGTTGAACTAGACACTGCAAGATTGTCAGTGGTGAGGTTTTGGTTTCTCTTAATCAAATCAAGTGTTATAAAATTTGATGATATACATAAAATCACTACCGTAAAAATCCCTCAGTCTCTCCCACATAAAATTAAACTTGAAATCACAAAACATTATATTTATTTTTTTAATTCATTCACCAAGTTTCAGCAGAGGAATGAACTTAGAGAATCCCATCACTGACAGCCCATACAAAAGACTATGACCCAATCTTTTTTTTTTTTTTTTTTTAATCTAGGTGCTAAGAATAGATCAGGCTAGTAAGAAAACACAAATTGTAACAAATAAAGATGTCAGGATATTCTACAGGAAAAGTATCTTCTAAATCTTTTTTTAAGGCAAACTTCAGAGAAAGATTCCACAAAATAAACATTGCAAACCATTAATTTTTGTCAGGACAAAGAAACTTATATCCTTTGGAAGGTACCAGAATAAATTTGAAGCTTTTAATAAAATATTTTGTGTGGCTCCAAAAGCAACACTAAACATAAATATATGTCTTTGCCACCAATCCATTTTGCACTATAGTCATCCAAGTACAATGATGCTACAATAGGCAGGTGTGCATTTGACTCTTGGAAATACCAACAAAGCCTGACTTCATAAAATACTCCTGCTTATCATCTTGAGTCCAAGACGCATCGTCAACCGCAAGCAAGCAACATCAAATCAGAAGCTAGGTCTGCTGAATCAGTAAGGGACAAAGGCTGAGTGACGTGTTGGGAAGGAAAAAAAAATAAAAGAAAACCAAGGAAAAATTAATGTTGTTCTCTGACAAAGCAGATCGAAGCAGTGTACAATGACACCATTTCTCTAAGTACATCTTTGGCCACATAAAGGAGTCACTGTGTTCATCCTGTGTTTTTCAGTGGGCTTGGGCCTTACTGACTCAAATATAGTCTTTGCCTTTCAGTCATTATCTCAATCTCCAATATTTCAGACAACCTGCAGAAAGTCATAGATATGCAACCAATAATTTACTTTCCACATTCAGCTTTTTTTTTTTCATTTAGAAACTAAATCTACTGTTGGAAGAAGAAACAAAATCACCATTTATTTAAGTCCTTTTATTTCTTATCTAGGACTCCATAGTGTATAGAAAAACTAACACTCCTTCTTCGGGAAATATGATTTTCCCTAGATTCATCAATGTAACTTGGGTTCTTTATAAAAATGATGGAAATGTTCCCAGCTCAAATTATGATTTAAAATATAAAAGGCATTAAATGATAGGTTCCTATGGAGAATGTGAGCACATTTTCTTCCGAGCAATGTTGTCATTGCCTGGTCAATAAAATAAGGTTTTCTTCTCTATTAACTCATTTGGTAGAAACAAGTTTGAGATGCGCCAAGTTTAAGTTTTCACTATAGTGAAAAATTTTAAGTTAAACTTAAAATTTTAAGTTAAAACTTAAAATTTGTTACTGTGTTCACAAGTAAGTATTGAGGAACAATAAATTTTTCTTCTTCTGTTTTTATTTTTGGTTAATGTTCATGGTGACATCCACTGGCCTGTTCCTAGCGTTCTGTGTACTATACATGGAAAGAACAAAACTCAGCAGAGAGTAGGAAAAAGACTGAGTAGAAAAATCATTTTGCAATTTAATATAACCTGAATGCTGAGATCATACTTGTTCTATTTAAAAAAAAAAAAAAGTTGAAAGGCATTGGTTTTCTAGAGGAAAATTCCATATTTGCTAAACACAATTATGCTTCCAAAAATTACCTCTTTAAGAGATTCCTGGAGTTCCCTGCTTTGGCCAAAGTTACACATGACAATGATTAGCACACAGTAGATACCCATAAACTATGGATGAGTCAACATGGCCTAATAGAAATATTGCTTATTTTTCAAGACATAATATATTAATGTAGCACTTACTTTGCACTAGGTACTGCCCTAAGGACTCTATAAAGTTTAACCCATAATCCTTGTAACAACCCCAGAACCCCAGCAAATTTGTTCTATCATTATCTTCATCTTACAAGTGAGAAAATCAGGGCAAAAGAAACTATTTGTCCAAACCCACACAACTGACAATATTGGTGCCAGACTTTGAACCAGGAATTCTGGTTCCCAAGTCCATGCATTAAACTCCATTAACTATGCTACTTATGCAACCTCTGTATGGTGGTTTGCAGGATTTAATATCACTCAAATTTCAGTTTGATTTACATATATTAGGTTCCTTAAGTTATATTGGTAGTTGCTCAAAAGTTGAGATAGCCTAATGGAGTTTCTAAAATAATGGTGAATTCTTCCTTTTTTTTTTTTTAAGATTTTATTTATTTATTTGACAGAGAGAAAGCACAGCAGGGGAAGAGCAGAGGGAGCTGCAGAAGGAGATACAAAGGGAGAGGGAGAAGCCTCCCCACTGAGCAGGGACTCTCATGAGGGACTCAATCCCAGAACCCAGGGATCATGACCTTAGCTGAAAGCAGAGGCTTGAAGGACTAAACCACCCAGGCACCCCAATAACAGTGAATTTCTATCTTCCCTTTCACCTGATTCTCTCTGTCAGTGGAAAGGATATTTGATTTTTTTTTTTTAGTAGTTAAGGAAATTTACACTAAATCTAAGAGAAATAAAAGCCTGAAGGGAAGACATAGTTCTAATTTTTAAATTGTGTCTGTGGTAAACCTGTAGGTTGGGTTCTTAATATTGCCTAGATTTGCCCCCAAAAAATGAATGAGCCCCAAAACAGGGACTTTGGATGAACTTTGATTTAAGGAACTTAAAATGGCCACCAGATCATCATCACTGAGGTAACAGATTGAGTCTTGGAGTCAGACAAATTTGGGGTTATATCTTTGCTGTGCCATTTACCATTTTTTTAAATTAAATTTATTTATTTTCAGCATAACAGTATTCATTATTTTTTATCCCACCCAGTGCTCCATGCAATCCGTGCCCTCAATAATACCCCCCACCTGGTACCCCAACCTCCCACCCCCCGCCACTTCAAATCCCTCAGATTATTTTTCAGAGTCCATAGTCTCTCATGGTTCACCTCCCCTTCCAATTTCCCCCAACTTCCTTCTCCTCTCTAACTCCCCATGTCCTCCATGCTATTTGTTATGCTCCACAAATAAGTGAAACCATATGATACTTGACTCTCTCTGCTTGACTTATTTCACTCAGCATAATCTCTTCCAGTCCCGTCCATGTTGCTACAAAAGTTGGGTATTCATCCTTTCTGATGCAATTGCATTCCTGGGTATTTACCCCAAAGATACAGATGTAGTGAAAAGAAGGGCCATCTGTACCCCAATGTTTATAGCAACAATGGCCACGGTCGCCAAACTATGGAAAGAGCCATTTACCATTTTGTGTGGCTTTAGGCACGTACTTAATTTCTCAATACCTAATGATCCTTAGCTATAAAACGGAGTTAATAATGTGATTTCTTAGGGTTATTTAGAGAATTTTATACATGAGGTCATAGTAAAGACTCAAAAAATGTTATTTCCCTTTAGAGAGATACTATTTTGGCTACAATTATATTTCCAGGTAAAATGGGAACTTAATGACGTTATCTGTCTGCAAATTCCTGCAAATAACTTTTTAAGATGCCAAAGATTTTGTGAAAAGTGACTTTCTATAACCTTCAAGATAGATACATATTTTCTATATATATTTTTTCTGTATATATAGAATTTTTATTTTTTATTTTTTTAATTTTTATTTATTTATTTATTTATTATTCATTTATTTTTTTTTTATTTTTCTGTATATATATCATGACTGCCTTCTAGATTCAATTTTGACAGAAATAAAAATGGCATTATCACCAGCAGGTCACATGTAAATATTTGAATTTCCTTAGCATATTAAAATTAATTAAACATTTCTTAATATTTAATTCAGTAATTAGTAAATTTCGCCCCACAAAGTCACATTTACTAATGTTTCTCCTGCCCCCACTGGCCTTTGTTTTGAAAAATTTTCTCTCTCAAAAAAATTAATTTATACAGTAACAATTTAGTTTTCATTTTCATGTACTAAAGTTGACTAGGACTGTGCAGATAGAGTCAAGTTTCTTATCAACATAAAGCCACTAGTGTTCCCATGTTTAGTTGATATGATTCCAATAAAAAACAAAGAAACTTGATACATTCACTCAGCTTTAAAGTCTTCTTGCAGTTAATTGTTGTAGACGTATTCATATTCACCAATATTCAGTTCATATCCCTAACGGAATATTATACCTTTCGGTCCTGTTAAACCCAAGTGGCCTGAGTTTATGAATTGCTTTGGCCAAAAGCACAAACAGACTCGAGTGTGTCAATTCCAGGTGGAAGCTTTAAGAGAAGGGCCTTGAACAAAAACCTGTCAAACAAAGAATGGAGAGAACCTATTATACACAGAGAAAATAGCATGCTCTAAGTCTTTGGAAAGAGATGGCAAAAGTCAATCCTCTACATCTGTGTAATTAGAGTGTAGAAAGTCAGTTGGGGAGTGATGAGGGGTAAGGCTAGTTTGGTAGGAAGGGAGGTCAGATTGCACAAGCTTGTTGGTCATATTGAAGACTTTATATTTTACACCAAGTGTGCTGTGAAGTCACATAACAGATATAAGCATGGAAATGACCTGATAGGATTCAGATTTGCAGAGCTCTCAAGATTTTGTGTGCAGAGCAAACTGGAGAGAGAGATAATGGAAACTTAGACCAGATGTAAAGCTAATGTGATAATCTAGGCAGGAATTGATAAATTATAATGCCTAATAAATTACAAGAGTTTAACAAATATAGTTACTTCTTCTTCTGCCTGTTTGCAAACCTGGATCTCAGCTTCTGATTGATCTGATTACTTTCCTAATTCTAAGCCCATTATAAATAAGGGCCATTCTCATGTTCCTTATTTCCTTTAAGAGTAATAATAACTGTATAAAATTCACTTCCAGAAAAATGTCATTCTACTCTTTGTTCAGGCAGGAATTTCCTTGAAAGGTAAGTTTTTTTAAGTTACTATTGATTGAGGTTTCATTGACTGAAATACTTTAGCACCCAGGATAGCAGCCCCACCTTCCAATATACTAGGCAGAACCCTGGGGAGGTATGGGGAGCTGACCCCCTCATTCTGTGCATTCTGGTTAAGCTTAGTACTCTAATCCACATAGAGAAGGCACTTTCTTTGGCTATTTCTATGGTCCAAATCATTTATCTTTAAGAATTAAAGACTTAGAGGAGCTCCTGGCTGGCTTAGTCTGTAGAGCACATGACTCTTGATCTCAGGTTTGTAAGTTTGAGCCCCACATTAGGTGTAGAGATTACTTTAAAAAAAAAAAAAAGAAAGGAAAGAAAGAAAGATAAAGACTTAAAGATACTATCAGGGCCAATCTCTGTACTGAAGTTGCTAGAGTCCCAACCTCAGATCTTTTGAGACTGTTTAGATACAGATGTTGACTGTGGCTCTCTCATTGTCTTCTATAGATCTGTAAGACAAGACCCAAAATGATACTTGAACTTTCTTCTAAAATCTAAAATCACATTTCACACAGAATCATTATATATAAATATCCGATAGAATAGAACAATACAGTGATAATCCACTTTGCTATAAAATATAATGGGAGGGGACATGGAAGAAAAGAAAATTTAAAATTTAAGGACCTGAATTCCAATATTGGTTTTTTCATTTTTTTTATTTGAATTGTCTTACACTTCTGGACTTTAGTTCATTTTTCTCTTCTCTTCTACTGACTCAAAAGGAGTGATTATAAGGCTAAATTAAGATAATATCTCTCAAAAAAAATTAAGATAACGTATTTTGGAAGCAATGAAAATTATCATTCATATCTAATTGTTGATG
>NW_026740735.1:0-7035 GCF_022355385.1 Mustela nigripes
TTTTTAAAAAAGAAAACACCTTTCAGAAAGTGGTTGTTTTTCTGTTTCCAGAATTGCTGTTCTTCTTCTCTTGGATCTGCCGATGGATTTTCAGGTGTTTGCAATCTTTAGATAAGCTATCTAGCCGATCTCCGGCTAGCTGAAGCAGTCTCAGCTTGCTACTTCTCCGCCATCTTGACTCCTCCGCTGCTCTTCCAGATTTAAGAAAACTTTTTCTCTTAAGATCTATGAGCTACAGAAATATGATAAAATATTCCTTTGTAAACAAACTGAGACATTTATCTTTTCTCCCTTCCTCAAACCTTCAGAATTCAGAAACCCTCAGTGAGTATTCTTTCCTTCATGACAATTATAATTGTTTGCATAAATTCAATACAATTCAGTTCTCCTTGGAACAGGACCCCATTAGGAACACTGGTTATTTTACCAAGAATGTTATATTTGAGGGAGACATACATAGACTCAGATTTGACAGGACAGCGTTAAGGAATTAAGGTTGTTTTTATGGAGCCAACAGAGTCCCCTAAAAAAGTTGGACTGATACCTTGCTTCCAGAGTTCCCAAAAGCCTTATAAGCAGAGTAGGAACTTCAGGATAAGGTGGGCATTTTGAGAAGAGGAATTCACCAGAATCTACAGGTATTGCAGACAAATCTGATGGCAAGTATGGGGTTTGGCTTCTGGCCTTGAGACACTATTAAAATTTCAATCTAAAATTACTTATAAAAAGTTCTAACAAAGCAGATTTAAAAACCCTTGTATGTTCAATTGCTATTCTTGTGTTTATGTAAATAATTAAGCCAAATTTGTTAAAACAACTTATTTTGCAAACAAATTACTCTTTGGCTAACTTTGAGAAAAATGAGGATAACTTTGGAGATAAAGATTGCTTCAATAACACACTTTTGTGGGTGTTAGATCTTTGAGTTTTTGTTGTTTGCCTATAAAAGTGGGCTGAATCCTAAATTCTGATTTCCTCAAGTATCTAGTTATGATTCGGCAAGCTAAGGTTTCCGATCTTTCTTCACTCTCTTGACTTGAAATCATTGAGAACTAAAACTGCCTTTTTTCCTAAAGCCCCACAAACTAAGGATGGACAGCTTGAGGTAAACTTCAAAAAATTTTCCACAATGGCCCATGTTTACACAGTCTTTGTGCCTGTAGCTGTATGGGCCACTCAAAAAGATCACTGGGAACATTTGAACCACAAACCAGAAAAATCCATCAGATTACTGCTGCCTGCTCCTACTCCATCTGAGGATGCTCTGAGCCCGACATCTAGAAATCTTACTGGCAGCACTTGGGACTCAGACACTGGGTTTATAATTTGCTCAAACCACCAACCTCTGTTTTTCTAGAAATGCCTCATATCAGGGTATCTGGGTGGCTCAGTCAGTTGGGCAGCTGCCTTTGGCTCGGGTCATGATCCCAGGGTCCTGGGATTTAGCCCTGCATCAGGTTCCCTGCTAGGTGGAGAACCTGCTTCTACCTCACCCTCTGCCTCCTGCTCTGCCTACTTGTTCTATCTCTGTCAAATAAATAAAAAACCTTTTAAAAAAGAAATGCCTCATATTAATTATCTGATGGCTTGCTGCACAACAAGAAGTCCATGCCATTATTAACAAAACCTGGCATGCCTATGTAAATAGCTCAGGATAGATTAAGGTAAATAGAAAAGGGGTTTATGAGCTGGGATGCTGTGTGGGTCACTCAGTTAAGTATCTGCGTTCGGCTCAGGTCATGATCTCAGGGTCCTGGGACTGAGTCCCACAGCAGGCTCCCTGCTCAGTGGGGAGCCTGCTTCTCCCCCCGCTTCTGCTCACTCTCTCTCTCTCACTCTGATAAATAAATAAAATCTTAGAAAAAGAGTTTATGAGCAAGAATCTGGCTACACTACAACGAAGAGATAGACACTAACTGTATTTGGTCAACAATCAAAAGTGCCTTCCTCAATGTTTTTTTTCTTTTGTTTTGTTTGGTTTTTTAACCTCTCCTGGGACCATTGGTGGCCATTCTACTGCTACCTAATTGGTTCCTGTTTAACCTATTAGTAAAGTTTCTATCTTCCAGGCTCCAACAATTCCAGGTCAAGCTAATGATGGCACAATGATTCCAACCTATACCACTACAGGAGGTTCTAGTCCCTATAAGTCATTAGAACAGTGAGCAAGAGATTTTTACATATCTCAGATGGGAGAGGGACAATGCTCCTGCTCAGCAGGAGGCATTTTCAGATGACACCTTCAGCCCCTTCCCCTTAAGAAAGATAAAATATTTCAGTGGGGTGGGGGTCTTGTGCAAATATTTATGGAGACCTCTGTTGGACCTGTAATAAATATACAGGAAAAAATCTCTCAGTGGAGAATGAGACAGAGCAGGACTGGATTCAGGTCACCTCAACCTTGACCATAAAATTCAGCATTCTTTGGCTACATCCATAAGGGAAAAAAAGCTACAATTCTATGCTTCTTAAGTGGAATATGTTGCAGGAATGTGGAGGCAGGATGCTTACTGAAATGAGCATGCTTACTATAAAGACTGGCAAAAACTAGACCAAACCAGTCTAGTCTGTGTCAAGATGGACCCCAGTGCTTAACTTTTACTGACTTCTTCCCTCATTACAATACTAAAAATCATGCCCAGGGGTGAGGATTTAACATGCAAATGAAATATATGATTGTGAAAAAGCATGTTCCCTCAACTGCACACATGCCTTGAACTTCCTGCATTTCCCTGCCCCTACATGCTTAAACATTAATCATTTCTCACCTCATCCTCTTTAAAACTTGGCCGCTGTTCAGAGAGCCAGTCTGACACTCCAGCTGTGGTTGTGTCTCCCTTCAGCTTGAGCTGTTGCCCCAATAAAGCCTTGCCTGTGTTTCTACATTCAGGGTCCAGCCTTGCTTCTACTTTTGCTGGGCCCAAGGACCTGAGTCTACTAACAGAAAGACATATTACACTAACACTAATCAAAACAAAGCTGGAATGGCCATACTGGTTTCAGACTAAACATAGTTCAGACAAGAAAAATTATCAGGGATATTTCTCCAAGAAGATAAAACAATCAATGTGTATGCACTTAGAATGTTAAATTACCTGAGTCTGAAACTGATAGAGCTGCAAGTTCTATTGTAGTTAGAGACTTCCATACCCCTCTATCAGTAATAGATATCAGTATCAGATAGATAAATAGATATCAGTAATAGATAAATAGATATCAGTAAATCAAGCAGACAGAAAGTCAGTAAGGACACAGTTGACCTGATCACCCAACTTCATCTAATTTACATTTGTAGAATGCTCTTTCCCAAAGAACAAAATGCATTTTTTCCTTAAGTTCGTATGAAACATTTACTAAAATAGACCACATTCTGGGCCTTAACAAATATAAATGATAGAAACCATATAACGTTCTCACACCATAATGGAATTAAACTATAAATCAGTAACAGAAAGATAGCTAGAAAATCCTCCCCAGTGGTACTGGGGGATGAGCACTTGGGGGTGTTTTATTTAAGTGATGAATCACTAAAGTCTACTCCTGAAAAAAGGTCTTCCCCATTATTTGGAAATAACACCATACTTCTAAGTAATACAGGATCAATGAAGAAGTCTCAAGAAAATTTGTGGGCTGCAGAAAAACCAGCACTTAGATATTTATAGCATAAATGCATATATTAGAAAAGAGGAAATATCTAAAATCAATCACCTAAATTTACCCCTTAGAAAAAAGCAGGAAAAAAAATGTAATCCTAAAGCAAGCGGGAAAAAAGGTAATAAAAATTAAGACAGAAATCAACGAAAGTGAAAACAGAAAACAAAGAAAATTAACAAAGCCAAAAGCTAGATCTTTGAAAAAGCCAATATGTCTAGTCATACTAACCATGAATAAAAAAGAGAGAAGACACAAATTATTACCAATATTAGATGTGAAGGAGAGGTGAGAACTACTGATTCTCATCGAAATTCAAAGGATCATACAAGAAGACCATGAACAAATTCATGCCCATGCTTTTGATAACTTCAATGAAATGAATTAACTCCCTTAAAGAAACAAACTACAAAATATCACACAGGGAGAAACAGATAATCTGAATAGGTCTATATTTATTGAATAAGTTAATCAATAATTAATCACCTCCCAAAAACAAAGCACTAGACACAGATAATTTCCCTGGTAACATTTCTCAGTAATTTAAGGAAGCAATAATACTAAAAATTCATAATAACATCCAGAAAGTAGAAGCAGATGAAACACTTCCTAATTCACTCTGATACCAGTATTACCTCCTCAAATATTGAAAACTAAAGACATTGTAATAAAGGGAAACTGTAAAGCAATTTATCTCAGAAACATTTATGCCAAAATCCTCAATAAAATGTAGGAAGCCAAATAAAACAATGTATTTAAAGAATTATACACCATGATCAAGTGAGATTTATTCTATGTGTGCAAGACTGGTTCAACATTCAAAAATCAATAAATGTAATTCAGCATATTAACAGCTAAAGAAGGAGATCGTATAATCATATCAATTGAAGCAGAAAACATTTGTAAAACCTAATACCATTCATGATAAAAAAAAAACTCATAAAACTAGGAATGGAGGGAAAATTGCTCAACTTCATAAAGAGTAGCTACAAAAACCTTACATATAACATCATATCTAATGGTGACTTAATGGCCTTTTTAGTTTTTAATTCCAATTAGTTAACATAGTCTCTTTTTTAAGATTGTATTTATTTATTTGACAGACAGAGATCACAAGTAGACAGAGAGGCAGGCAGAGAGAGAGAGGGGGAAGCATGCTCCCTGCTGAGCAGAGAGCCTGATGTGGGGCTCCATCCCAGGACTCTGGGATCATGAGGAACGAGCCGGAAGCAGAGGTTTTAACCCACTGAGCCACCCAGGCACCCCTAACATACAGTCTTATACTGGTTTCAGGTATACAATATAGAGATTCAACAATTCTGACATCACGTGATGCTCATCACAAGTGTATTCTTTAATCCCCATCACCTGTTTAATCCCCCAAGCCTCCTATAATTAAGATTCTGTTTCTTGGTTTGTCTCTACCTCCATCTCTCTTTTTTCCCCTTTGCTCATTTGTTTCCTTTCTTTTTTCACATATGAGTGCAATCATACGGTATTTGCCTTTCTCTTAGTTCGCTTAGCATTATATTCTCTAGCTCCATCCATGTTGTTGAAAATGGCAGGATTTCATTCTTTTTTATAGCTGAGTAAATATATATATATTTTCTTTATTTATCTATCTGTGGACACCTGGGCTGCTTCCATATCTTGGCTATTAATAGTAAATATTGTTGCTATAAACATAGGGCTGTGTGTATCTCTTAGAATTAACATTTTTGTATCCTTTAGTTAAATACCTAGCAGGGTAATTGCTGGATCTTAGTGTAGTTGTACTTTTAACATTTTGAGAAACCTCCATACCTTTTCCCAGAGTGGCTTCACCAGTTTGCATTCCCACCAACAGCACAAGAGGTTTCGCCTTTCTCCACATCCTTGCCAACACCTGTTGTTTCTTGTGTCGTTGATTTTACCCATTCTGAGAGGTATAGGTTATAGGTTTGCTTGTAGTTTTGATTTGCATTTCCCTGATGGTAAGTGATGATGAACATCTTTTCATGTATCTGTTGGCCATCTGGATGCCTTCTGCCCATTTTGAATTGGATTATTCGGTTTTTGGATGTTGACTTACATAAGTTATTTATAGATTTTGGATACTAACCCTTTATCAGATATGTCATTTGCAAATATCTTCTCCCATTCAGTAGGTTGTCTTTTAGTTTTGTTGTTTCCTTTGCTGCGCAGAAGCTTTTTATGTTGCTGCAGTCCTAATAGTTTATTTTTGCTTTTATTTCCCTTGTCTCAGGACACATGTCTAGAAAGAAGTTGTTATGGCTGATGTCAAAGAGGTTATTGCCTGTGTTCTCTTCTGAGATTTATATGGTATCAGGTCTCACATTTAGGTCTTTAGTCCATTTTTAATTTGTTTTTGTGTAGGTATAAGAAAGTGGTCCAGTTTATTTCTTTTGCATGTTGCTGTACAGTTTTCCCAACACCATTTGTTGAAGAGACTCTTTTTTCCATTGGATATTTTTTCCTGATTTGTTGAAGATTAATTGCCCATATAGTTGTGGGTTTGCTTCTGGATTTTTAAATTCTGTTCCATTGACCTATTTGTCTATTTTGCTGTCAGTACCATACTGTTTTGATTAATACAGCTTTGTAATATAACTCGAGGTATGGAATTGTGACACTTTTAGCTTTGCTTTTCTTTCTCAGAATTGTTTGGCCATTCAGAGTCTTTTGTGGTCCCATGTAAATTTGAGGATTGTTTATTTTAGTTGTGAAAAATGCTGTTGGTATTTTGATAGTGACTGCATTAAATCTATGGATTGCTTTAGGTAGTATGGACATTTTAACAATATTTGTGTTATCTTCAATTTCTTTCATCAATGTTTTATACTTTTTGGAATACAAGTCTTTCACTTCCTTGGTTAAGTTTATTTATGGGTATTTTATTATTTCTCATGCAATTATAAACGGGATTGCTTTCTTAATTTCTCTTTCCGTTGCCTCATTATTAGTGTATAGAAATACAATGGATTCTCATACAATGATTTTGTATTCTGTGACCTTAACTGAATTCATTTATCAGTTCTAGCAGTTTTTTGGTGGAAAAAAACTGTTTAGGGTTTCCTATACAAAGTATCATGACATCTGCATATAGTAAGAGTTTTACTTTTTCCTTATCGATTTTGGTGCCTTTGTAATTTTTTGTCTTGTCTGATTATTGCAGCTGGGACTTCCAGTATTGTGTTAAATAAAAATGGCAAGAGTGGAAAACCTTGTATTATTCCTGATATTAGAGGAAAATCTGTCAGTTTTTCATCATTGAATATGATGTTAGCTGTGGGTTTCTCATATATGACATTTATTATTTTAAAGTATGTTACTTCTTTTTTTTTAATAAAAAATTATATTATTGTTTCACAAACGATTTTGGTG
>NW_026740736.1:0-7024 GCF_022355385.1 Mustela nigripes
TTTTTGTTTGTTTGTTTGTTTGACAGACAGAGATCACAAGTAGGCAGAGAGGCAGGCAGAGAGAGGGGGAAGCAGGCTCCCTGCTGCGCAGAGAGCCCGATGGGGGCTCAATCCCAGGACCCTGGGATCATGACCTGAGCCAAAGGCAGAGGCTTTAACCCACCCAGGCGCCCAGTCATGATATTTTTTTGACTGACTTTTTCATCACACCACTTTCCACTTCTGAATTCATTGAATTTCTTTTCTCGCTTAAGATTAGAAGAAAAAAACCCTGTTTGATAGACTCCCTAATAACTTACATTTTCTTATTCACACTCTGTCCATTGTGGAATCCATTCCAGTTGTTTTTTTTAAATAAATTTTTCTTAAAGACATTTAACTTCCCACTTAGTTTGCAGTTATTTACTTCTTATAAGGAGGTCATGAAGTTTACTGTAGAGGTCACTCTGAAAGTAGATAGTTAAGAGGCAAAACAACAATCAAAAAATGAGGAAAATAGCTTTTTTGTAAACATTCTTAAGATAATTTTGTATTGAGATAGATAGTTAAAAGAATGGAGAGACCTATAGGTCTTTCTGATATGGTGTGAAAATGGCATAAACCACTAACACTGGGGAGCAACCAGTTTCAGATTGTTGTTTGGTTGAATTATATGGATCAACCTAGAAGTGAACTTAGTGGAGGTGCTGTACATCAGAAAGTCCTGGTGGTGTTTTAATCCATGATTCTGTATCATAAGATAAGCTGGGAAATTTTTTTGAGCAAAAGAAGTCTTCCCTTCACATTGTAAGTACTATCAGACTCTTAGTGAGATAATGTAACTTTTGTCAGTAGATCAACAAGTTTGGCTTTCTTGGTCTCATGTATCTGTTGACTGTAACGCAGGATTTTGTTTCTGTTAATCACTTTCTAAGCCTACTATAAAAATGTCATGTTGGAGTTTCTTTTACCACTTGACTACAGAGTGAATTCCACTGTTTATTTAATCCTATGCTTTTCCTGTTTCTTGCTTTTCATCCTCTAACTGCTCAGTGTAGCCACAGGCAATGTATTTGGAGGGGGACACCTAAGACATAACTTGCTTCAGTTTGTGAATTCCTGAAAATGCTCTCATTGTCGCATTTGGTAGGTGAATTACATGTATCTAAAATCCAGTTTAAGTCATTGACACAATGACTTTGAAAGCAGCTAAGCAGTAATGCTAATTTTAAGTCTGAATGTAGTCCAGTTCTTATTCCTTTGTCAGCAGTCTGTATCTCTGTAGGTTTTGTGTCTCTGGCAGTTTTTTGAAATTTTGTCCTTATCTTAGGCATTCCCCAAATTCAACATGCTGTCTGGAGATTCTGATGTCAATTTTATTTTGTATAAATAACAAGGTGTGGAATTGCTGGGCCTTATGGTAGTTCTGTTTTTAATTTTTTGAGGAATCTTCTCACCATTTTCAGTAAATTGGCTATACCAATTTATATTCCCATTAACACTGTACAAGGTTACATTGGAAAAGCAGTATGGAGGTTCTTCAACAAATTAAATCTAGAAACACATGATTCAGCAGTCTCACTTCTGGGTATATATACCCAAAAGAATTGATGTAAGATCTCAAAGAGATATCTGAACCCCCATCTGTATTACAATATCATCCACTTTGGCCAAGATCTGCAAATAAATCAAATGTCCATTGGCAGATTAATATATAAAGAAAATGTGGTATGTTACATTTAGTGGAATATTATTTAGCCTTAAAAAAGTAGGAATTCAGGACATTTGGGACAACCTAGGTGAACCTGGAGGACATCATCTAAGTGAAATAAGGCAGTCATAGAAGGCCAAATAGTAGGAATCTACTTTTATGAGATATCTAAAATGGTTAAAGTTATAGAATAAAATGGAGTGGTGGTGACCACGGGCTGGGAAGAGGGGGATATAGGGAATTGTTGCTCAGTGACAGTAAAGTTTCACTTAAGCAAATGAACACATTAGATAGAGATCTACTGTACAGCATAGTACCTGTAGTTAATATAGTATTATATACTTTGAACCTTGATCTTAGGTTAAGTGTTCTTACTAGAAAACACATACACACACACACACACACACACACGCACACAAAAGAACACAAGGAGATTTTTGGAGCTGTCAAATATGTTTAGAACCTTGTTTCAGCTGATGGTATCCCAGGCATATACATATACATATATCTCAGGTATGTACATATACAAACTTATCAAGATGTATACACTAAATGTGCAATATTATAACTTAATAAAGCTTAGAAAATAAGTTTTAAAAGATTTAAAAGATAGCAATTAAAATTCTTATACAAAAAGGAATAATGGAAAGTTGTTTTGATTTTCAGTTATAGGACATCACGTTACTTGTTTCAACTAAAAATGAGATATAGCTTTTGACTTCCTGCATATGACTCCAACCTAATACAATTGAACTACCATATGAAAGATAAAAAGGGTTCAAGGAAATATGACATGTTCTGTGAGGCAAAACTATAAGCTTTGACCATAATGTCTCATAAAAACTTAAGTAGGTGCATATTGTGTTATGTCAGTCCAACGTGATGTGTTTATATTGCATTGTGCGGTATGTGCATATGCTTTACGCTGTAGTGAGGGTAATTTATTTCTCTGAAGTATTACAGAGTTCTCAAATGAGATTATAGATTCTTAACAGAGTGTATCTTCTCTCTTACTGCCTTTAGTGCTCATGATAGTTACTTTTACATCCTGGTTGAGAAAGTAAATTTTTGTAGATAGACGGGCTTTATTGTGTTCTATTATAAGAAAGTGCATTCCACATTTTTCCCAGTACCTTAAGAATGGAAACTGTTGTTTCAAAGCAAGTCAAGTAAAAACAAACTAAACAAAACAAAACAAAAAAAATATATTCACTCCCACTCTTAAAGAAAAAAATAATCCCAAAGCATTAATCCCATCTTGAGTATGAATGATTTAACATTTAATATAGACTTGAGGAACAATCATCAAACAAGATTATTAAGACCTGCTGGGGCCATGTCCCCACAAAGATGTGGGACATATGGAAGAAAATCTAGAAGTCCCAGTCCTGGAAATTAAGGAATTTTAGTGTATTTTTTAAAAAGATAGAAGCATGCATAATCACAATAGATTATGTTGTAGGGAAGAAGGAACTATAGAAATTCAAGAGATATCCTGAAATTGGTAGAATACAGTAATATCTTTATATTGATCATTGATACTAACATAATCAATATCACTGGTCAGTAAATGATACTTAGTAATTATTGTAAATTAGACTAAATTTTTTCAAACTGTGTGTCACAGCACAGAAAACTGTGAATGGCTGGTTGTCATGATAAAATATGTTCATCCCCTCAGCCCTTAAGACTGCCAAGTGGCTGGGCCAGCTGTGAGTGACCTTTTTCTTGATGCCTTGGAAGGTACCTGAGTAGGGTAGAGTCCAGGGAAATGTGCCAGGGCCACTTAGTTGTTGAAAAAAATATACAGCCTGCAACTGTTAAGAGTTTTACCCTTGAGGAGGTAAGCATGGCCAAGAATGTGCTATACCATCTGGATGCCTACTTCAGTAGGAGTTAGGAAGCATTGTTCTACCCATTGTTGACAAGGCAACATAGCTTATAAGACATTAGTTGTTAAAACCTGGAACTCTTATAGATTCCCAGCCCTTGGTTCAAATAGAAACTCTACTACATATTTTGGTAGAATTGATATTTTCTGCTTTAGTGGGTTGAAGATTAAATGTAGTAATTGGTGAATGCTGAGGAACATCAATGGAGTCACATTACTTAAGTCTTTCATGTTGACATCACATTATAAATGAGAAATAGAAAGTCATTTTCTATTGCAACAGTTAATTAAAAGTGACAACAAATTGAAAAAAAAATTATTAAAGAAGAGGTAGTAAAATTGTCCCTTAAATTAGCAGCTGTGTTTTGCATTTTTATTATATATTTTGGTGTGATAAACTTTTTTTGTTATTTTGTTATTTTATTTTTTAATTAACATATAATGTATTATTTTCCCCAGGGGTATAGGTCTGTGAATTGTCAGGCTTACACACTTCACAGTACTCACCATAGCACATACCCTCCCCAATGTCCATAATGCAACCACCCTCTCCATACATCCTCCCCCTGGCAACTTTCAGTTTGTTTTGTGAGATTAAGAGTCTTTTATGGTTTATCTCCCTCCCAATCCCATCTTGTTTCATTTTTTCCTTCCCTACCCACCAAACCCCCTTCTCTGCCTCTCAAATTCCTCATATCATGGAGATCATATCATAATTGTTTTTCTCTGATTGACTTACTTCGCTCAGCATAATACCCTCTAGTTCCATCCACATCATTGTAAATGGCAAGGTTTCATTGCTTTTGATGGCTGCATAGTATTTAATCTTTATCCATTAATCTGTTGATGGGCATCTAGGTTCTTTACATAGTTTGGCTATTGTGGACATTGCTGCTATAAACATTCGGGTACACATGCCCCTTTGGATCACTACATTTCTATCTTTAGGGTAAATACCCAGAAATGTGATTACTGGGTCATAGGGTAACTCTATTTTTAATTTTTTGAGGAACTTCCATGCTGTTTTCCAGAGTGGCTGTACCAGCATGCATTCCCACCAACAGTGTAGGAGGGTTCCCCCTTCCCCACATCCTCACCAACATCTGTCATTTCCTGACTTGTTAATTTTAGCCATTCTGACTGGTGTGAGGTGGTATCTCATTGTTGTTTTGATTTGTATTTCCCTGATGCCGAGTGATGTGGAGCACTTTTCCATGTGTCTGTTGGCCATTTGGATGTCTTCTTTGCAGAAATGCCTGTTCATGTCCTCTGCCCATTTCTTGGTTGGATTATTTGTTCTTTGGGTGTTGAGTTTGATACGTTCTTTACAGATTTTGGATACTAGCCCTTTATCTGATATGTCATTTGCAAATACCTTCTCCCATTCTGTCAGTTGTCTTTTGGTTTTATTGACTATTTCCTTTTCTGGGCAGAAGTTTTTTATCTTGATGAAGTCCCAATAGTTCATTTTTGCCTTTGCTTCCCTTACCTTTGGTGATGTTTCTAGGAATAAGTTGATGTGGCTGAGGTCAAAGAGGTTGCTGCCTGTGTTTTCCTCAAGGATTTGGATGTATTCCTTTCCCACATTGAGGTCTTTCATCCACTTGGAGTCTATTTTTGTGTGTGATGTAAGGAAATGGTCCAGTTTCATTTTTCTGCATGTGGCTATCCAATTTTACCAATATAATTTTTTGAAGAGACTGACTTTTTTCCATTGGACATTCATTCCTGCTTTGTCAAAGATTAGTTGATCATAGAGTTGAGGGCCTAGTTCTTGGCTCTCTCTTCTGTTCCATTGATCTATGTGTCTGTTTTTGTGCCAGTACCATATTGTCTTGATGATGATAGCTTTGTAATAGAGCTTGAAGTCTGGAATTGTGATGGCCTGCAACTTTGGCTTTCTTTATCAACATTCCTTTGGGTATTCGAGGTCCTTTCTGGTTGCATATAAATTTTAGGATTATTTGTCCCATTTCTTTGAAAAAAAAATTGATGGTATTTTAATAGAGATTTTATTAAACATTTGAATTGCTTTAGGTACCATAGGCATTTTCACGATATTTGTTCTTCCAATCCATGATCATGGAACATTTTTCCATTTCTTGTGTCTTCCTCAATTTCTTTCATGAGTACTCTATAGTTTTCTGAGTACAGATTCCTTGCCCCTTTGGTTAGGTTTATTCCTAGGTATCTTATCATTTTGGGTGCAATTGTAAATGGGATGGGCTCCTTAATTTCTCTTTCTTCTGTCTTGGTGGTGGTGTATAGAATTTCAAGTGGTTTTTGTGCATTGATTTTATATCCTGACACTTTACTGAATTCCTATACAAGTTCTAGTAGATTTGGAGTAAAGTCTTTTGGGCTTCCCAAATAAATTATCATATCATCGTCAAAGAGTGAGAGTTTGATTTCTTTGCCAAGTTGGATGACTTTAAGTTCTTTTTGTTGTCTGATTAGTGAGGCTAGGACTTCTAGTACTATGTTGAATAGCAGTGGTGATAATATACATCCTTGCCATGTTCCTGACCTCAGCAGAAAGGCTCTCAGATTTTCTCCATTGAGGATGATATTCTCTGTGGGTTTTTCATAGATGGCTTTGATGTTATTAAGGTATGTGATCTCTATCCCTACACTTTGAAGAGTTTTGATCAAGAAAGGATGCTGTACTTTGTCAAATGCTTTATCAGCATCTATTGAGAGTATCATATGGCTCTTGTTCATTCTTTTATTAATGTATTGTATCACATTGATTGATATACAGATGTTGAACCAACCTTGAAGCCCAAGAATAAATCCCACTTGGTGATGGTGAATAATCCTCTTAATGTATTGTTGGATCCTATTGACTAGTATTTTGTTGAGAATTTTCGCATTGGTGTTCATCAACGATATTGGTCTGTAATTCTCTTCTTTGATGGGGTCTTTGATTTTGGGATCAAGGTAATGCTGGCCTCATAAAATGATTTTGGAAGTTTTCCTTCCATTTCTATTGTTTGGAACAGTTTCAGTAGAGTAGATATTAATTCTTTAAATGTTTGGTAGAATTCCCCTGGGAAGCCATCTGGACCTGGGCTCTTGTTTGTTTAGAGATTTTTGATGAATGTTTCAATCTCCTTAATGGGTCTGTTCAGGTTTTCTACTTCTTTCTGGTTCAATTTTGATAGTTTTTACACCTCTAGGAATGCATCTATTTCTTCCAGTTTGTCAAATTTTCTGGCATTTAGTTGTTCATAATATGTTCTTATAATTGTTTGTATTTATTTGGTGTTAGTTGTGATCTCTCCTCTTTCATTCATGATTTTATTTATTTGGTTCCTTTCTCTTTTCTTTTTGATAAGTCGGGCCAGGGGTTTATCAATTTTATGAATTCTTTCAAAGAACCAGCTCCTAGTTTCGTTGATTGGTTCTATTGTTTTTTTGGTTTCTATTTCATTGATTTCTGC